>NW_027425332.1:0-2648 GCF_003597395.2 Chelonoidis abingdonii
TGCTCCAATATGTCTGTTAGTCTATAAGGTGCCACAGGACTCTGCTGCTTTTACAGATCCAGACTAACACGGCTACCCCTCTGATGCATTTATCAGAAAATTATTCTGGGGGTCTTTAGAACTAGAATGCCGATTTAGAATCCAAGATGGGACAGGCTGTTTCCATAGCACTGAGAGCTAAAGAGTGAACAATGAGAACCCTTCTTCTTGTCCTTTAACCAGAAATTCTGGAAGACCTTTTGAATCTATCTTCTTCACTAAGCTTCCAAACCACATTGCAGAACAAACATTTCTCAGCAGGTAAACCCAGTTCTCATGAGTTCTGAGTTTGAGGTTTAAATATCAGTTTCAGACCCAATGGAGGCTTTTTGTTCCTATGAAAAAATAACTGAGCAACCTAGATAAGGAGAGATGAGTAGGGGCTGCTGCATTACATAGTTGGCTGTAGCTGAATGGTTTATCAAAGGAATAAATCCAAGACTCTGGAAAAAGCATGAAAATAAAAACAATTGGGGTAACACAAGACTGGTTTCTTTGGGACTTTTTCTTGGTGGAGTACAAAAGGAACCTTAAAAAGAACAGGAGTACTTGTACACTCAAAATATCTTACTAACAACAACAAAAAATGGTTAAGGGACTCCCTCCCCCCTCAACTTTACAGCATCCCTTGGTACATCTTATTTTCAAATTCGTATCCTGTGCCCTTCCAGCATAAGGAGTAAAGACAGGCATCATACTGTATTGTATGTCATATACTGTGTAGTACTTCAAACTGAACAATTTTACATTATTGATCAAGGGGAAACCACTGGAATCATTTCAATTAAAATTATAAACAAGGATTTAAATCCAGTAACACTTAAGACCAAGGTTAGTGCATTAACCCAGTGAATCAACACCATTTAAAAAAATATGTTTTTTAACAAATTGTGTGGTGGGCCAGCACATTCACCAATGCATGTTCAGTTTTCATTTTACGTAGTTGCTTGCTCTCAACCTTGACCCACCATCCATTTTAAAAAGAGTGCAGGGGAAGGTGGGGGGGAGATTTTGTTATGAAGTCCTTAATAATTGTGCCCATTATTTCCACCACATAATTTCCAAGCTCTGGCTGCTGATCTGTCTAGTAACTGATTACTAGAATTATAGCCCTGGATCTGGATCTGGATGTCACGAGTTAAATTCTCTCCCACAAATGCTCATTAATTCTCTAGCTTACATACGTTTATTCACCCAGAATGCACATGTGCACCTGCAGTGGGTTATTGTTAAAATTTAGATATAACTTTATTTTTAAATACTATAAAATGATAAATCAAGAGTCAACGAAGGCTGCTGTTGGAAAAAAAGATGACAAAACATGCTTTCCCAGAGTAAAAGCAGCAAGCACTCTTTTGTGGTGAACACAATGATTTTATTTCAACTTGTGATCAATCATCATTAACTTTCCCTTAAAAAGGACATGTTATGTCTGAACATTGGCACAAATCATCTAGTATTCACTTCTTTCAGGCAGTAGGAGCCACACCCCATCTGTTCTAACCCTATCTGCCCAAGAGGTCTGCAGGTGTTCAGTACTAACAAATGGCTTATGAAAAGATGCTAGGGAAGAGGACAGCAATATAATGAATCCAGTGCTGGAAAACAAGTTGTGACTAGACTGGAGTAAGGCTGCTCACTGTTCCCCATTTCACTGATTTCTATATCACATGGAAACTTAAGAAATTCACTGAGAAACATCATCAGCAATAAAATTACAAAAAATTAATTCAGGAAATAACAAAGCCCTTAGAGGGAACATATTTTCTTCTTCATAGTAAAATGATTGTCCTCCTGGTGGATAGTGGGGGGCGGGGGTAGGGGGATTGGCACACAGAATAAAAGGAATCATATTTAGAAAGGGACACCTGGGCAGATTCAATTCCCTGTCCCTCCTCAGCTATTTTAGAGATATTGGGGGAAGTTTGGAAGTTGGGAGTGACAGGAGGAGGAGACATAACTCTTAGTTAGCACTAAGTAAAAATGTTAATTTACATTGTGGTTTGGAGTTTTTTCTTGGATAAAGTTCCTATGAGATATGTCACAAAAATCAACAGAGTGGTTTGCTTCTCAATGCTTGGTTTTCCCATGAAGCTGAAGATTTTTCTGACTCAAAACACCTGGCTTTCTTTTCCTTACAGGTTAAAATCCTGTACCAACTATGTCATAAATAGATAGCTAAGGGTTAATGTTTCTTTTACCTGTAAAGGGTTAACAAAGAGAACCAAACACCTGACCAGAGGACCAATCAGGAAACCGGATTTTTCAAAGCTGAGGGGAGGGAATGTTTGGGTCTGTGTCTTTTGTCTGGCTCTCAGCTATGAGAGGGGTCTTTTTTTAATCTTCAAGCTTCTAATCTTCAGTTTCAAAGTTGTGAGTACAAAGATAGAAAAAACAATAGGCTGTTATTGTTTATTTTTTTTTTGTATTTACATGTGTGTAGTTTGTTGGAATGTTTAGATTGTATCTCTTTTTGAATAAGGCTGTTTATTCATATTTTTCTTTTAAGCAATAGCCCTGTATTGTCACCTTAATGCAGAGATCATATTTTTATGTCTTTTTCTTTCTTTTTATATAAAGTTTTCTTTTTAAGACTTGTTTGAGTTTTT
>NW_027425332.1:4446-6480 GCF_003597395.2 Chelonoidis abingdonii
GAAGAGGAGTAAAAGGGTCAACTTGTGTAATTAAATTTAAAACTTAATTTGCAAGGTTACTGTGACTACAAAATGAGCTTAGAGAATTTGTCCTCAATTATTTTAATAACAGTGAGTAGAGCAAGAGGTTGGTAGAATAGGATATATAATAGGAAAGTCAGAATGGGAAGCAGAGTTTACTTTCATCACAGTGCTATTAAATTATGGATGGTAAAATATACCCTCATTATTGCTGAAAGTGCAGAAACAGAGAAGGGTGCATAGACACACGAAACAGAAGAGGCTCTGTTCCATCAGTGGCGCCAGTATATGGAACAGGAAAATTTATTTTGATTAAACAAATATTTCCTCTCTCTGAGTTATAAGGTCCAACTGCCTTTCAGTATGCCTGCAGCTACATAGGTAGAATCAGACCTGTCACTCACTGATAAGGGAGGGCTAACACACCAGCTAACACAGCTTCCTCAGAAAAGGATAATCCTCCATGTGGATTAAAACTTGGTAGTAAGTTTATACACTCTACAGCAGGGGTCGGCAACCTTTCAGAAGTGGTGTGCTGAGTCTTCATTTATTCTCTCTGATTTAAGGTTTCACGTGCCAGTAATACATTTTAATGTTTTTAGAAGATCTCTTTCTATAAGTCTATAATATAAAACTAAATTACTATTGTATGTAAAGTAAATAAGGTTTTTAAAATGTTTAAGAAACTTCATTTAAAATTAAATTAAAATGCAGAGCCCCCTGGACCAGTGGCCAGGACCTGGGCAGTGTGAGTGCCGCTGAAAATCAGCTCACGTGCTGCCTTCGGCACATGTGCCATAGGTTGACTACCCCTTCTCTATAGCAACAAACTATGAATTCCTATTGCACAGCATAACTTTATTGACCAAAATTTGAACCACTCTAGCAGGAATTTTTATCCTACTGGTCAAATAAATGTTTCATATAAAGGGAGGGTCAGATCTGTGGACTTTAACTCAGAGAAAGGAATAAATAGATGTTCCTATTTTCTTTCATATAAAACGTCCACAAACCCATTTACCAATGGAATTTCTGTAGCAGTCTGTCTCAAGGAAGATTCACCTAACAGAACTATATACAAGGTTTTAAGTTCCTTCTCTATTTCTGTAAGCAACCTGCTATCAAAGGCAGCTTCCTCCTAGTAAAATGTTGAGAAGGTATGAATAACCAGGTGTCTGCCCTGCAGATTTGGAGGCTCCTGCTGCTCTTAGGAAGTAGGCTTTGAGGCCAGTTGGGGGAGAGGCTCTTGGACTTGCATGCTTCATGTGTGCACCATCTCAACCAACCTGAATGGAAGATTTTGAGGTTTTTTCCTTTAACTGCTGGATGGTAGAAAAAGAATAGAGATTAGACTTTTGAAAAACCTGTATGTGACAGTGTAGCGGGGCAGTCACCCCGCTCCAGCTAAGAAGGGGTTAAAAGCTAGCCCTTGGAGAGGGTGGGGGCTGAGGGAGAAAACTTTAGGCTGATTGGGGAAACAGCCACGGCTGGGCCACGCCCTTATCAGGCTGCAGCTGGCCCTATAAAGGGGCTTTTAGGCTGAAGCTCAAGCAGACTCCCTCTAACTTCTGAGAGGGGGAGACCTGAGCAGAGTACCTGAGTGGAGCAGGGCTGGAGAAAGGCAGAGGAGCCAGGGAGCTCCAGCCTGGAAAGTCCCAGGCTGTGGTCTAGCAGAAGGCCAATGGGTACTGAGGGTTGCAGAGGGCAGCCCAGGGGTAGGCCAAGGCAGAAGGTCCAAACCCAACCTTGCTGGTGATGAATAGGCTGATACTGCAGTCAGCCCCAGGGTATGGGGGCTAGACAGTGACTGGCAGTAGCTTTATAGTGAGGTGAAGTGGGGATAGTAGGTGGGGGTTCCCTGGAGAGGGGAGACCATGAGACTGAGGGGTGTATGGCCAGGGAGCAGCACCCCAGATAACAACCCAGGAAACTACAGACCAGTTAGTTTAACTTCTGTGCCGGGGAAGATAATGGAGCAAGCAATTAAAGAAATCATCTGCAAACACTTGGAAG
>NW_027425333.1:0-1232 GCF_003597395.2 Chelonoidis abingdonii
GGCCCCTGGAAATGGGGTTCAGGGCCCCTGGGGTTTTGGGGCCCCTGGAAATGGGGTTTTGGGTCCCCTAGGGTTTGAGGGCCCTAATTGGGGCCCCTGGGGTTTTGAGGCCCATGGAAATGGGGTTCTGGGGCCTGCCCCTGGGATTTTTGGGCCCCAGAAAATGGGGTTCAGGGGCCATGGGGTTTTGGGGGCCCTTCGGTTTTGTGGACCGTAATTGAGGCCCCTGGGTTTTTGGGGACCCTGGAAATGGGTTTCTGGGGCCCTGGGGTTTTGGGGTCCCTATATGGACCCCTGGGGTCTTCGGGTGCCTGGAAATGGGGTTCTAGGGCCCCTGTGTTTCTTTGGGCCCCTGGGGATTTGGGGCCCCTGGAAATGGGGTTTTGGGGCCCCTAGGGTTTTGGGGGCCCTACATGGGCCCCTGCGGTCTTGGGGCTCCTGGAAATGGGATTCTGGCGCCCCTGGGTTTTTTGGAACACTGGGTATTTGGGGCCCCTGGAAATGGGGTTTTGGGGCCCCTAGGGTTTAGGGGGACCTAATTGGGGCCCCTGGGGTTTTTGGGGGCCCTGGAAATGGGGTTTTGGGTCCCCTAGGGTTTTGGGGGCCCCAATTGGGGCACCTGGGGTTTTGGGGCCCCTGGAAATGGGATTCTGGGGCCCCTGGGGTTTTGGGGGCCCTGGAAATGGGGTTTTGGGGCCCTAGGGTTTTGGAGGCCCTAATTGGTGCCCCTGGGGTTTTGGGACCCCTGGAAATGGGGTTCTGGGGCCCCTGGGGTTTGGGGGCCCCTGGAAATGCGGTTTTGGGGCCCCTAGGGTTTGGGGCCCCTGTAAATGGGGCTCTGGGGCCCCTGGGGTTTTGGAGCCCCTGGAAATGAGGTTTTGGGGCCCCTGGGGTCTTGGGGCCCATGGAAATGGGGTTTTGGAGCTCCTAGGGTTTTGGGGTCCCTAATTGGGGCCCCTGGGGTTTTGGGGCCCCTGGAAATGTGGTTCTTTGGCCCCTGGGATTTTGGGGCCCCTGGAAATGGGGTTCAGGGCCCCTGGGGTTTTGGGGCCCCTGGAAATGGGGTTTTGGGTCCCCTAGGGTTTGAGGGCCCTAATTGGGGCCCCTGGGGTTTTGAGGCCCATGGAAATGGGGTTCTGGGGCCTGCCCCTGGGATTTTTGGGCCCCAGAAAATGGGGTTCAGGGGCCATGGGGTTTTGGGGGCCCTTCGGTTTTGTGGACCGTAATTGAGG
>NW_027425333.1:7242-8497 GCF_003597395.2 Chelonoidis abingdonii
TTAGGGGCCCCTGGGGTTAAGGGGCCCTGGAAATGGGGTTTTGGGGAACCTGAAAGTGGGGTTCTGGGGCCCCTGGAGTTTTGGGGCCCCTGGAAATGGGTTTTGGGGCCCCTGGGGTTTTTGGACACCTGAAATGGCGGTTTGGGGCCTCTAGGGTTTTGGGGCCTCTAATTGGGGCCCCTGGAGTTTTGGGGCCCCTGGAATGGGGATTTTGGGGCCCCTGGGGGTAGGGGTACCTGGAAATGTGGTTTTGGGGCCCCTGGCATTTAGGTGACCCTGGAAATGGGGTTTTGGGGCCCCTAGGTTTTTTGGGCCCCTAATTGGGGCCCCTTGGGATTTTGGGTCCCCTGGAAATGGGGTTTGGTGGCCCCTAGGGATTTGGGGCTCCTGTAAATTGGGCTTTGGGGCCCCTGTAAACAGGGTTTTGTGGCCACTGGGGTTTTGGGGCCCCTGGAAATGGGGTTTTTGGTGCCCCTGGGTTTTGGGGCCCATGGAAATGGGGTTTTGGGGCCGGCCCCTAGGATTTGGGGGCCATAATTGGGGCCCCTGGGGTTTTGTGGCCCCTGTAAATGCGGTTCTCTGGGCAGTGGGGTTTTGGTGCCCCTGGAAATGGGGTTTTGGCCCCCTAGGGTTTTGGGGGCCCTATTTGGGGCCCCTTGGGTTTTGGGGTCCCTGAGGTTTTGGGGCTCCTGGTAATGGGGTTTTTGGGTTCCCTAGGGTTTTGGGGGTCCTAACTGGGGCTCCTGGGGTTTTGGGGCCCCTGTAAATGGGGTACTGGGGCCCCTGGGATTTTGGGACCCCTGTGGTTTTGGGACCCCTGGAAATGGGGTTTGGGGGCCCCTGGGGTTTGGGGGCCCCTGGAAATGGGGTTCTGGGGCCCTTGGGGTTTGGGGGGCCCTAATTGAGTCTCCTGGGGATTTGGGGATCCTGGAATGGAGTTTTGGGGCCCCTGGGATTTTGGGGGCCCTGGAAATGGGGTTTTGGATCCCCTAGGCTTTTGGGGGCCCTAATTGGGGACTCTGGGGTTTTGGGGCCCCTGGAAATGGGGTTTTGGGTCCCCTTGGGTTTGGGGGGCCCTATTTGGGGCTCCTGGGGTTTTGGGACCCTGGAAACGGGGTTTTGGGGCCCCTAGGGTTTGGGGGGCCCTAATTGGGGCCCCTGGGGTTTTGGGGCCCTGGAAAAGGGGTTCTGCAGCCCCTGGGGTTTGGGGGGCCCTAATTGGGTCCCCTGGGGATTTGGGGCCCCTGGAATGGGG
>NW_027425334.1:0-6078 GCF_003597395.2 Chelonoidis abingdonii
AAGCAACTTTGACCCAAGAAGAGATAGCTCAGTGGTTTGAGCATTGGCTTACTAAAGTCAGGGTTGTGAGTTCAATCCTTAAGGGGGCCATTTAGGGATCTGGGGCAAAAGTCTGTCTGGGGATTGGTCCTGCTCTGAGCAGGGGGTTGGACTAGATGACCTCCTGAGGTCCCTTCTAACCCTGATGTTCTATGTTCCCACTCCTCTCTTGGCCTCCAAGCAGTATCCCAATATCTGCTATGGAAATTGCCTAGAAGCAGAGCAAGCCATCCTGGGAGATCAACCTAGACTGCATACAGCTGTGTGAACACATGGTGGGGCTACACCAATGCAAGCACTACAGTGTGAACATACACAAACAGTGTATCTAAACAGGTGTAATTAGACTGATTTAAGCTGCAACTTTTAAATATAAACATGACACTAGTCAGTGATACAAGGACTAAAAAAAGGAAGTATAGTTTTGAGCCATAAGCATACACCATAGATTTACTGTGGTGGGAAACACCTCTTAGAGAGCTTTGTTTTGTTTACTCCAGCCATTCCAGGTTCCTTGACTATTTCCTCATCTCTTTGGAAGATACACAAGTTGCAAAGTACCTTCTCCCAACTTTTCCCTAAAAGCTGAGTCCCAGCCAAAAGGAAGTGTTTCAACACAAGGTTACTCAAGGTTGCTACAGGCTGTTCTTCCGTTTTCCCTGGGCAAAAAGATTGTAAAACAAAGTCAACAAATGCAAGAAATTCCATGTCTATTGGGTGTGAGCAGAGTGGAAGTGAAAGGCATGTGGGGAAGTATATAAACCAGCAGCTCTATACAGCAACTATAAAACAGATCGCCCTGCACTTCAACTGTAAACCAGGTATGCAAGATCTTTTTTCCTTGCTTGATCTAGCAGCATAAAATAGAATGTGAAACTGAGCATTAGATCGGGGTTCTTGCAACAAAATTTTTCATGCCCTCAGAGAGTGGCTACCAACTCTCACTGGTGGCCGCACTGACACTTTTTCCTAAAATACTTCATTAACTTTAGGAAAAACAATTAAATATGCACAGATTCACATCCAAATCAGTGTGATGCATGTTTGTAGGGTTTTTCAGCAGACTCAATAACAAAAATAATGCTGCTTCTCCTCCATCCACCCCCTAATCCAACGCTTAGTGGGTCCTGGGGCTTGCTGTGAATATTTGCATATTTGTTAATATGCACCACACTAAATAGCTACCTGGGAGGCTATGAAAAGTGATTCAAGATATTAACAAATATACAAGTATCACTTTTTACAGGTAGCTCGTGTGACTTTAGCATGTCCTGTGTCCAAATACAAGAGTGCTTCATCATGGGTAGATTGTGGAACATTTCATCCCCCTCGGTTTAACAACCACCAGGACTGAATGGCATTGGCTCAGTTGTGTTATTCTGTGCAACAGCCTGAGGTGGACTAAACTAACAATGCCCTGTGCACTGCATCTAGTCAGATACTGAACCTCCAGTGCCCTCAGGACAAAGCCCTTATAACTGTTATTTCCTTAAAACACAAGAGAAATATGACCTAAAATGTAGGATATTCAGCAGAACTTTCCCCCATCATGCCTTATGTCATGTCCCTTTATGCTCCCTACAAAGTTTTATCTCCATGGTGTTTACGCCTTCAGTTGTCTAAAGATTGTTATCGTTTTCCCCACCCAGGCCTTTGTCATCTCTAACCCCAGCTCTGTGTACTTAGCAATTTTGAGCTTTCCTCAGTGGTCAAGCCCCAACCCCTGGTGATTTTTGTGGCTCTTCTCTACTACTGACTCAGGTATCTTTCTGGATCTGAGGTGAACACAGGGTTCCAGAATGGCAGGCCAGAGTTTTCTAGTAAGGAAGTCCCACCTCCCTGCTATGAGATGTAGGGACTCTCCATATGCAGCCCATTAATTACATTGACTTTTTAAAAAAAAAATTGCTGCCATCTCCTAATGCCAGCTCGCCAGACTGACTGCTTGCTCTCATCCCCAGGTGTCTGTTTATAGCCTTTCTACACAAAATGAGGAACCTGACTGTGTGTGTGTTCACCCTAGCGCTGATGATACAAGGTGAGTCCAGCAAGGAGGTGCTGGATCCTTTCTCCCCTGCCACAGCCTTTCACTGCTCTGCATAGCTATGAATACCCGACACGGAGGGATGTCACTAGTGCAGGCCTTTCTGTGGTTATAGCCACCCAAGATCTGCCTTAGTCCCCCATAGCTACCTCTCCCCATTCAATGGTCAAATGTCATGCAGAAGTAAGTGTGGCAGAGTATGATATTGACACCCTTACTTCTTTACTGCTGCTGGTGGCAGCACTGCCTTCAGAGCTGAGTACCTGCGGCTGCTCACTAGGTACCCAGCTCTGAAGACTATTAAAAAAATAAATGAGTATGTCTGCCCACATGATGTATGATGTAGGCCCCCCGATTTTCTGTCTAGCCCACCTCAAGTACCCCTCCCTCCAGGAAGAGACTGGTGCCACCCCTGCCAACACACTACCTCAAGTACAGAGAAGCATAGACAAGGTCAGAGACATCGTTCTATTAGCGATCTTCTATGCGACTCATAATACCTATTAATAGAATCTATCACTACATCCTAATGCTTTTATTCCCAACACTGTAGGAGGCAAAGCAGTGCTATTCTATTCCATTGTAGAGTGGGGAAGAGCAACAGATCATAAGTGACTTGCCTGAGTCACACAGAAAGTGGCATACCAGGAAAATACCCATGGCTCAAATCCCAAGCTTACACCTATTTGGGGCCTCCTTCTGTCTATTTATTGGCGCTACAAATTAGAATAGTGGAGGTTGCATTTTAATCACTCCTAGGAGAAAGAGCACTTGCATTGTTCTATGACCCTCCTTGTTTTCTTCCTTCAGCTATTGTGTCTGAGTGTATTACGCTTAATGGAGGAACTGCTGACCACTCAGAAATGTGGATGGCCAAGATCAATGTATTACTATAATCTTCCTTTCCTAGGTAAGTTGGATAAAGTTAGAGGAAGAAGTTGGGTCAGACTGTGACAGTTCCCTCCGGTGTCACACTGGAACCGAATACTCTGAGCTGACCTAACAGCCTGTGCTCCTTCTCACACTTACTCGTGTGAGCAGATTAGCCTCACCGCCCAGATCCTACTGGTCATCCGAATTAGCTCTTTCGCACTCAGAGTGCTTCATTGCTTTCTCCTCCTCAGACCTATTCCTTACCCTTGTGCCCTTTCTTGGGTCTGCCACAGACATACCCACACTCTGGTCTCCTTCCAGGTGCCCCCTCCCTAAGCCCACTTGCCCTCAGTGACTAGCCATATCATCTAGCCATTTTCTGGGGAAACTACAGTCTGAAATAGCCACTCATCATTGGAGGTGACTGCGTGCCTTGCCTATCCCCACCTCTTGCAGACCAGTGCTCCTTAAGCTTAAAGCTTCAGCTGGGATTTCAGCTCCAGCTCCTCTTGCCCTTACCAGCTCTGCCCAAGTACCCTGTACTTCCAGCAGCCGTTCGTTCCACTCCAAGGTTGGAATGAGACTACTAGTTCCTTGCCCTTATATCAGGAGCTGTAGCCTGATTGGATGTTCCACAGCTGTGGCCTTCCTCAATCAGCCTACCTTTTCCCAGGAAGTACTGCCTGTACATTTGTAAAAGCCCACAAATCCGGACTCTGGTCAACCTCCTCCTGCTGCTAAAAAACCATCTACACAGAGGAGAGAAGTGCCGATGAACTCCGTGACTTGGGTCTTTCCGCCATGTCCGTTCACGTATGGCGGTTCCTCTGGGTGCTCCACTGCTCCTTGACGCCTTCGAGGAGAGGGCGTGTCCGGGTTCTCTGCTCGTTCCCGTCAGGCTCCCTTCTTATGCCTCTGACCACTCCCGTCCTGTCTTTTTTAGTTTCCCAGTATCAGGGCTTTGTGTCCTGTGGTCCTCCCTTAGCGTGGGAGATTTAGAGCTTCCCGGGAAACCCAATAGATACATGTGTAAAGCCCCACAAATCATGGGACCTGGTAATCCCTTTACCCTGTAAATGGCATGCTACACAACAGGGAGAGAGTTCAATGAACCGTGACTGTGGGCTTTTTCGTCTTGGTCGTTACGTGTTCGGGCAGAGTTCTCTGGGCAGCTCACTTGCTCCTTGAATGCTTCAAGGAGCGTGGGCGCTGTCGGGGTTCTTGCTCGGTGTCCATCAGGATCTTTAATGACCCTTTGACCGCACGCCTGTCCCTGTTCTTTTATTAGTTTTCCCCCAGAATCAGTTGGGTTCTGAGGTCCTGTAGATCCTCCCCTTAGGCTGGGGGGGTGGGATCCTTTAGCAGGAAACCCAATAGGTACATGTTCTAACAAGCTGCAAAGCCCTCCAACCTGAACTTTCACTAGCATTCATACAAGTAGGGACACATGCAGCCGTAGTTACATGCATACACTCTAACCACCAGCTTCCCAGCCTGGGACTCCAGGGCAGTAGCGTCCTTCCCTGGTCAAATCTGACCAGAATATGGGTTTCATACCCAGTCCACCTCTCCCTCAATGTGAAGAAAGCAATGCACACTTGTAGTAACCAAGCAGTGATTTTCCCCAAGCACTCCAGTCAAAGCTCACTGGTTTAGATTAAAACAAAATCAAATGTATTAACTACAAAAGATAGATTAAGTGATTATAAGGGATAGCAAACAGATCAAAGCAAATTACCTAGCAAATAAACAAAAAAGGCAAACTAAGCTTTATATACTAGATAGAGTGGACATGAATTAGCAGATTCTTACCCTAACAGATGATACAAACAGGCTGCAGATTCTTAAGGGGCACTTGCTTTACAGCTTGAAATCCCCAGGTGTTTCATACACAGGCAGGAAATCCCTTTAGGCTGGGTCCAGCACTTCCCCTAGTTCAATCTTTGTTCCTCAGGTGTTTCCAGAAGTCTTCTTGTGTGGGGAGTGAGGAACCACAGATGATATGTCACTCCCTGCCTTATATATCTTTTGCATGTGGCAGGAACCCTTTGTTCTAAAGTTTGGTTCTCAGACCAGTCTGTGGAAAGATACTGACATTCCAAGATGGAGTCCAACATCATGTAGACTGGTCACATGTCCTTGTAAAGTCATAGCAGCCTGTTTGAACCGTCCTCAGGAAGGCTCACCAGGTGGGGGATAATCTTCTCCTAAGGCCTATTGTTCTTTCTAATGGCTCATTGCCCTGAATAGGCCCTTCTCAACCAGCCATCTAGACAGAAAGCCTCTTCTCTAGTGGCAATTACCCATCTGAAATACATTTGAAATACAGATACATAGGCAATATTCATAACTTCAGATACAAAAATGATACATGCATACAAATAGGATAATCATATTCAGCAAATAATCTTTTCAATGACATCTCATATGACCCGTCTTGCATAAAATGCATTGTAATTATGCCATAATCATATCATAATATTACTGTGAAGTATATGGGGTGCAACGTCACACAGACATTTCAGATTAGTGTGATACATAACTAAGTGCATATCAGGCATGGTGAGCAGGAGAAACCTATCAGTCAGGCCTAAGTCGCTGACAAAGCTCTCCAGCAATGGGTGAGTGTGGGAGAAGCCTAAAGAGAATTAATATTGAAAGTGTCCAGCCCAGCCCTACCCATTGTAACCAGAAGGAGAGCTGCTGGATAACCGCTATGGTACTGTGACTTTTCAGTCTATATGATTTTATAAAAAATTGCTAATGAGTGAATATAATGTAACTGGAATATGCTTCATGCAAAAGGTCTCTTGTAAGGTATCATTACAAAGCTTATAATCTACTGAGTGTGATCATCCTATTTGTATAAATGTACCACTGTTGTATCTGGGACTAGAAATATGAAATATAACTCTGACGGCCTATTGTAATTATGCAAAGTGTGGGTGATTAATTGTTTAGAATCTTAATGGCTCCCATCAACCAGAACAATTGACTGGGGCTCTGTTTGCAAGCAAGCCTTCCTGTCAGTCAGGCTGGGAGGAATGATGGCTTGGGGTCTTACAGTGACATATGATCATGTCACATGAACTGGAATCCATCTTTAACCTCGTGCTTTTCCA
>NW_027425334.1:8452-11737 GCF_003597395.2 Chelonoidis abingdonii
GTGGGGGGGGTGGAAACCCAAGAACAAAGATCCACCTTATACAAAGATATAATAAAAGTTGAACAGCAGAAAAGAGAGAGAGGACCATCATGAAGATCCTAGTACCACCTGAGTTGGAACAAGACTGTCCAGGAAAAAATTTGCAGCCTGGAAGTTCCAGTCGAAAAAATTTACTGAAGCATTCTGGAGGGTGAAAATCTTATAATCTCGTTCACCTCTCGGTTGTATTAACATAGATTTGCGCATTTATTTTATTTGCTTGTGACTTACTATTCTGTCTGTTAATACTGGAACCATTATCTCTTTCTGTATTTAATAAACATCTTTTTACTTATAATTAACTCAAAGTATTATAATTAGGGGAAACAACTGTGCATTTTTTCCTAGTTGATAAGCGGACATTATTGATTTCCTGCATAAGCATTATAACGGTAAATAATTTATTGGGTTTAGACCCCATTGGATTGGGCATTGAGTATAAAGAAAGACATATGGATGAGACCATGGGCATGTGGATGAGACCAACTATCCAGACACTTGCGAAAGAATTCTCTGTAGTAACTCATAGATCTCCCCATCTAGTGTCCCATCTCTGGCTGTTGCAGATATTTGCTAATAACAGCCCCAGATGGACCATATGTCACTATAGGCAATCTCAAACCATCCCCCAGGGAAACTTATCATGCTCAGGCTGAAACAAGTTAAGATTTTTGCCCCCACTTCTCCCCTTGGGAAGATTGTCCCAGAACTTCAATCTGATGGTTAGAAAACTTCATCTGAACCTGGTTTGTGCCACCAAAATCAGGTCACATTCTGAGGGAACATTAAGACCTTGGGGTCTCATCTGGATGTCAGAGGTTTCCGGACATTAAAGACACTGTCTGCTCATGACACTGCTCATTCTATAGGGTCTGAGTTGGTTCATTTGGTGGCTGCCCACCAGAGCTGTCAGGTGATTGTGAAAGAGCTTAGTCCTGGGCATGGCCCAGCCCCTCCAAAATGTCATGTTCAATGAGAAGATTGGGGTTCATAATCTTAGCTGGATCTACATTTCACTCACATTGAAGTGGCATCCCATTGGGACAGGAAGCTTTGGTCAGCCATGGGAAAGAGGGACACTTTGGGGGTCTGTCCTCCTGTTATGTATCTCATCCCTTTGTTTGTGTCTCATTGAGAAAAACTCTGGTATAAAACAGAGGAAAGAGAAGAACCACGTCATAGCTGATTTAAGTGGCTGCTACATCTCAGGTAGTTGCAACTTCTGACTTCACCTTTTTATTGTGTTGAAGGAGCTGAACACCCAAGCGGGCCCGCAGCAGGTGGGGTGGGTGTGTTGCAGGAGGAGATGTGGGCAGTATCTGTATAGGGAGTAGAGAGAGAGCAGGTAGGGAGCATTCAAGAGCAGAATCCCCCGGGGTTGTAGTGGCCACATGTCTGGTACATTTCATTCCATAACTGAGCTCTGAAGCTTTTGCCTAGAGCCCTGCACACACATGTACACCCACGTGGACATAATACAGGACTGACTTCTTAACCAGCAGTATTTTGTGGAGCAGCAGACAGTCCTCCAGGAATCATGCCTTTCCTATGAGGATCAGATCATTTGCCCACTCAGCTGAATTGGGGCCTCCTCCAGTCACATGCTGCACAAGCCCCCACAGCCTCTCACCAGGTTTCCTGTAGCTAATGAGGAATGGTCCTTACAGGATTTATGGGGTCAGGGCCGGGTCCAGGCACCAGCGCAGCAAGCGCATGCTTGGGGCGGCAAGCCATGGGGGGTGACCTGCCGGTTGCTCTGAGGGTGGGAGTCAGGCAGCCTTTGCCGGTATCTCTGCAGGAGGTCCGCTGGTCCCACAGTTTCGGTGGCAATTCGGCAGTGAGTACACTGAAGGCACAGGACAGGCAGATCACCCGCAGAACTGCCGCTGAATCCGAGTGACTGGTGGACCTCCCGCAGAAATGCTGCCAAAGGCTACATGACTGCTGTGTTTGGGGTGGCAAAGAACATAGAGCCATCCCTGTGCGGGGTCACATTTTGACAGAATCCACAATGATCTGAAACCCCAGAGCAAACAGGCCTTAACTAAAATCAAAACAAAGCAAAATAAAAAAACTTCAAGCTAACTAATTTGAGCTAAATCCTCTAGTAAAGCCTCATGCAGGAAGCATTTCTAACAACAATTCACCTTACCCTCAGGACTCCATTCAGTACTCCGCAACTCAAACAAAGCATCTGAGCCTGGTCAGCCTAGTCTTTGGAAATAGGAGGGAGGGATAATACCATCCACTAAAACCACAATAACTTCTAATCTCCTCTCCTCAGCTCTCTGTTCCTGTTTAAATAGGTCAGTCCTAGCATGGAGCAGGGAGCCCCTGATTACACCCAGGTTGTTCTGGATGTGAGCTCCTGGCTGACCCTTAAAGGAATACTCACTCCTTCACTGTCCTCAATCTATAATTAAATATGTCTGCCACTCACTATGCAAAATCACAATAACTAATAGTGAAAGTTCTCTTTCTAACATTCATTAAACTATCTAGAATATTACAACAATGCCGAAGATATGTACTGCATTCCAGAATCTGTAATTGGACCTGGAGGTGATAAGTACAGCTTTACAGGCAAGGACGGTATTTTTCTTGAAGCTTCACATGCAATCTGACTCAGGGCATGTCTACACTTAATTCTGGAGCAACTGATCCAGTGGGGGTCAATTTATCATGTCTAATGAAGAAGCAATAAATCAACCACCAAGCACTCTCCCGTCAACTCCAGTACTCCACTAGAGCGAGAAACATAGGTGGAGTCAATGGGGGAGCATCAGCAATCGACCTACCACAGTGAAGACACTGCAGTAAGTAGATCTAAGTACTTCAACTTCAGCTACATTATTCATGGAACTGAAGTTGCGTAACTTAGATCAGTCTCCCCGCAGTGTAGAACAGGTGTCAGGCTTATGTGGCTCAGGCTATGCAGCTGTTGAACTGCAATATAGACTTCTGAGCTTAGGCTGGAATCCAGACTTTATGACCCTGTGAGGTGCGAGGGTCCCAGAGCTTGTGCTGCGGTCAGAGCCTGAATGTCTATATCACAGTTAAACAGCCTCTTAGCCTGAGTCATACAAACCTAAGGCCTGGGCTACACTTGTGTTGGAGTCAATCGATCTAAGTTACACAACATCAGCTATGTGAATAACGTAGCTGAAGTCGACTTATTTAGATCTACTCACCGTGGTGTCTTCACTATGGTGAACCAACAGCTGACACTCTCCCGTCGACTCTGCC
>NW_027425335.1:0-8645 GCF_003597395.2 Chelonoidis abingdonii
TATGAAGAAGACACATGGTTAGATTGTGGAACTCCTTGCCACAGGGATACGCTGAGATCATAAAAGTAGCAAGATCCAAAAAGAGATAGGGTATGAAAAATGTCCAGAGTTATTATGATTTATTATGATAACATTACTGAAAGGGATATTACATATCATGTCTACTGTGACATTCTTGAATCTTCTTCTGAACATCTGTTCCTGGTCACTGTCAGAAATGGGATAGCGGATTTAGATGGCATGTCTGTGTCAGCATGGCTATTTTTATGGCTCTGTGACACAGACAATGGCATTACAAGAGAGAAGTGTTCTTCAGTAGCATTCTTTTCCCAGAGATCTCAAAATATTTTATGTGCATTAATTTATAAACCTCTGCAATACATCTTCCCATTTATTTTCCTCAAATAACAGAAGATTATCACTATCAAGCATCCATTAAACACCAATCAACTTCTAGTCTTTGTGCTTAAGGTACAAATATAGAAATTCCATGACCCAAAAGACTTAAATATAAAAAAAAAATCTGGAAATACTACTTCTTCTTTTATTATGATTTATTTTGTATTACAATTAGGTGAGATTAAGACCTTGTCATTCTTGGTTCTGTATAAATGTTAGAGATGGTCAGAAAAGAAATATTACCAAGTAAATTCCATATTTCAACATTTGTTTTAAACCCAAAACAGGCCATAAAGTTGAAATGTCAACATTTTTGTGAAAGGAAAAATCATAAAATATTTAAATGCAGAAATATCTAAACATTTCATTTTGTCCATTTTATTGAAACAAACCATGCTTTTCATTGTCAATCAATATTTTGATTTAAATTATATTGAAATGCGTGATCTTGTCGTGTTGACATGTCAAATTGAAATGAAAATTTTGTTTAGTTTTTCCCAAAGCGAAAATCAAATATTTTACTTCAAAATTCAGATTTCCCAGAAACAACCCCATCCGCAAAAAACAACAAACATTCTATTATGGTGAAAAGAATCTTTGAAATTTAAAAAACAATCACGGTAAAAGTGTTGACCAGAGCTAACAAACTTAAAAGTACTCATGATTGCTGCCATGAAGAATTGAGAGTACCATAGAGTGATGCTTAGTAAGCAGGTTGCAAAAGTTTTGAATTTGGATATCAAAGACGGAGATGGTTTTCTTCATGTAAATAGTCGCACTGTTCAACTATCTCTATTTGTTTTGTGTGAAGAATCTGAAAGAAGAAATTCTCCCTGTGAAAATGAGAGCAGAGGGTGATGTCTTTCTTAAATGGGGCAGAGAGTGCATGCCGTCAGTACTAGGATGGGATGGGAAGAGTGATGGAAGTGGACACATGTATGGAATTGTGACTGAACACACTAGCCAGGGAATGAAGAGATCAGGATTCCGTGTCTTGTTCTCCACAGACTTTCTGGCTGACCTTGGACATGAGGCTGGGACTAAGTTATTCTCATCCAGTAGGAGTTGGACAGCTGATTCCCCTAGACTCTTTTGAATAGCTCAACCTATTGGTTGACTCTTCATTTACTCCAGACCATAGCTCTATAAGCCAAACATTGTCAATGGATGAATTTAAAGTCATATCTTTGAGAGATCCTCAGCTGGCATGTATCGGAGTAGCTCAGGTTATTTCAGTGGAGCTATGCTGCTATTCCCCAGCTGGGGTTCTGCATCTAAAGGTTCCTTTAGTGTTCCACTGCCGATTCAGCAAGGAGAGTGGGCTCCTCGGCTTGCCCCCACCCTTCCTGGTCCCTTTCCTTGAGCATTTCTTTCATAGTTGTGAGATGGCCACAATATCACCAACAAAAATGGTTATTTGGAAAAAAGCAATATTGGAGCCCAGACAAGCAGACAAGCAACAGATAAAGAAACTGAAAAAGAGGTTGGAAGCCCTAAGGGCATAGTGTCAGGAGTAAGAAAAGCAGTGAGTGCAGGCATGAATCCCTGGGACAATACTTAAAATGGTGAAATCTGAGTTGATAAAGGTGTCATTTTGGGAGATAAACAAGTGATTTAAGGAAAGAGAGTGAAAAGTTAACTTTACAGAGGTTGGGGAGAATTAAACAGTTAAACTTTGTGAAAATGTTAAAAAGGACCATGTTAAAAAGTGAAAATTCTTGGTTTCTTTGCAGCCATTCTGAAGGGAAAATGGGCCTTTTCCCATAAGAATGCCTATAAACAATCCAAATAAAGAGACTATCTGATTGCAATCATTTGACTGTGGACAATTTAGTCAAATTAACTAAAAAAAAAATGAGGGGGTTCTATTGTGTCTTGCCTGGTGCTCACATTATCCAGGTGTCATTAGCAGAGCACTGTGCTGATAAACAGAGTGGTCTGACAAACTGTGAGTCCTGAGTCTAACTTTGACAACACTCATCTCTTAGTTGTCATGTAGACATTCTGCCATCCCAAGAGAGGTATCTGAAGATGCTTAAATGCCACTGACACAAGACTGATCATATATGTGACTTCTTCAGACATAGTCCCTCCTGCTGTCAACCAGCTACCCAGATAGATACAACTGTTCACCCATTCAATGTCATTGCCATCTACATTCACATCACCAGGACATTCATTTCTGTTTTATCAGAGGCATGGATGGTTTTCATTTTATCATCATAGATAAAACACTTTTTTTCAGCTCATGGTCAGTAGTCTCTCCAAGTAAGGCAATATCATCCTCGTATTTAAGATTCACTCAAGATGAATCTTTAAATAGTACACCTCTACCTGGGCCACAATCAATCTTGTCATCTGATAGTCTATTATAACATTAAATACAAGTTTGGAGAAACATACCTGATGCACCCCTGATTCTACAGAAAACCAGTTTGTGATACAACCATTGACCCTCGCACAAGAGCACCAGCAGCCTTTTTGGGGCCCAAGGTGGCAGAAGCTCCCGCTCCCAAAAGTAGTGTCCCCAACAGAGAAGGCAGAAGTTCCCGCCCCCAAAATACCGCCCACAACAGCGGTGGCAGAACATCTGGCCGCCACAGTCGCTGCCCCCCAAATGTCAGTGCCCTATGCGACCACCTAGGTCACCTAGTGGGTTGTGCTGGTCCTGATAGTAGTGTTCCTCTATGTGGCACACTAAGCCCTCATAAATCCCACAATGGTGAAGCCGTATCCACAGCACTGATTGATGCAGTGAGCCAAAACCGGCAACAAAGTCTATAAATATGAGGGTAACATCCTTTGGTCACTCTAGGAGCTTTTCAGTAACATTCTATCAAGTGTGGCACCTGGGTTTTCTCTTTAATAATTGTAAAGATTGTTTCAGGATCTGTCACTACCATGGTGCTTTTTCTACCACATAATGGAATGTTAGTCCATTATGTGGTCTGTTAGTCTATAAGGTGCCACAGGGCTCTTTGCTGCTATAATGGAATGTGTATTTCACCCAACAGGTTTATCTAGGAACTAGAACCTATGTCCCTCGGGGAAGAGCGAGGAAGCCCTTTCCAACAGTTGTGTAACACCTTACATTTAATGTGTCTACAAGTCAGCTAGGGGTGTGATTCCCAGCTTATACAGACTCACTCATTGTAGCTCTCATTGAGGTAAGTCAATCAAAATAGTAATGTAGCTGCTGTAGTACAGGCAGTGGCACGTGTTGGCATGGGCTAGGCATGTTGATTACATACCCATGAGGTTCAGGCAGGTTTCTACTCAGTGAAACTAGTCTGTGCATCCACTCACTGCTGTCCATGATACCTACTGCTACACTGCTAATTTTGGAATGCTAGCTCGATAAACTGGGAATCCCACCTCTAGCTCATAGTGTAGATGCAGCCTTAATGGACATTGTGAGTCAATGCGTTAAAGGCTGTAGCATGCTGCCTGGGGGACACTGGAAACAGTTTGAACAGGCTGGGTCACACTGGGGGAACCACACTGAGAGTTATACGGATACATAGGAGAATCTGGGCAGGCCAAGAGAAGGCAAATCGGAAGGTTGTGTTCGAAGGCAAATCAGACAGGTTATGTTCCTGTAATTTAAGAGCGAAGTCAAATTAATTTAGCTTTTAGCATAGTATGAGATTATATAACATTAAGTGTATGTGCAGGGCTCTGGCAGGAGATGTCCTACCCCCAGGGGTTTTCTTGTGATTTCAAGGTCATTATATCACAGCTCAAACCAAAATCATCTCCTGACCCCTCTGTCATTGATTTCTCCAGTACAGCTCTTTTAAGAGACCTTGATTAGGTAATGAGACAGACAGTGGGTATCCACTCAAAGTGTAGCTTCAAAATAATGCATTTTAGTTGGGTCCAACCCCAAGAATTTCCTTGAAAATCCACCTCACATGTATTATCCCAAAAAGACCTTTGAAATCCCAATATCTCCCAGCACTGCATTATTCATGTCTTCCTCCTAAAGAAGCACCATGCAATTCTACAGAAGAACATAAACATTTTCATTTTAATGCAAGTGAAGTCAAAGATGTGAAACTTAATTCAGTAAACATTTGTTCAAGGATTTTTTCATATATGCAATATAGTAATATAGTGCCTGAACCTCTTGCTACACTTACTTAACACAAATTTTCTTCTAACCTTACTCCCATCTATATGGGGTTAGTTCTTCACATCTTTTTTCTCCATTCCAGTCTGTCTTGAATGCTATTCTTTGGAAACTCTGCAGCTAATCATGTCCTTTAGTATGACATACATCTATCTAGTTCTGGGTCTGCCAACCCTTCTCTTTCCCTCCACTTCTAAGTTTAACTCCTGTTTCCTATATCTTCTTCTGATTTTCTTTTCACATGGCCAAACCATCTATGCCTCAATTCCATCAGCTTTTCTATAACTGATACCAACTTCACATTTCCCTACTTCATTAGTTCCAAACATGGCCCATCCACGGAACACCAAATATCCATCTCTACATTTTCATTTCCATTATATTTAAGATCTGCTCCTGTCTCTTCTTCAATGTCCAGAATTCAGAGCCCCTCTGAAAGTTCAGGTCTAATTAACATCTTCCAGATCTCACTTTTCAGTGTGGTAGGTTAGTGAAAATACAAATGCTCATATAATAGGCATACAATGCAAAATCCAGCAAGAACGTTATTCCTATGAAGATGTTGTACACATGAATAATGTTATTGAAATTACACGTGAGTACCAACTCCTAGCACGAGGGTGAATGTATCTGCAGGGTTGAGATCATGCATAATGTTTATCAGATTCAGTCCTTCCATTGGTCTGTAAGTGGAAATCTTCTAAGCCTCAGTTGGAGGTTTGAAGGCAGATAGGCTGTAGGGTATGTCCATTTAGTCTAAACATTCAAGTGCATGCAGTATCATGTCTCCAGAGATGAAGAGATTCACAAAAACATAATAGGGAAATGAAGAAGCCCCACTCAGTGGATACCTCCTCCCTTTCTTTCTGTAGGATTTTCACACAAGGTAAGGTTGATGGTTTGGTGAACCACTGTTGGGAGGGTATTCCATGCATGTGCTGATGGCATGAAGAAGAAACTTAATTAGACAGTGGAACTTCTTGCCACATTTAGACTTTGAAGACCAAAAAATGTAGCAAAATTTCAGATAAGGTTTGGATAAGACAAATATTCAGGGTTATTATAATTAATTATGACAACATATTTTAAAAGGATATGAAACATTATGTTTTCAGAGATTAAGCCACATAACCCAGTCACTGTCCCACATTAAACAGTTTTAAACAAGGTTCAGAGTTCGCTTTGCAAAGACCTCAGTCTGGTTAGTACCTTGGCAAAACACACCATTAAAAATCTCTTTTTATAACCTTTTATTAAGACAAGAAGTAAAAATGCATTTGAACTGTAAAATATTAAATCAGGCTTTCATTTTAACAACATATCTTGATCCCTTTTTTTTGAGCTGGAGACAGTTTTTAAAAAACAATTACATAAGTTCATGGAGGAAGGTCATCAATGGCTACTATTAATCCAGAAGGCCAGACAGGCAACCCCCTGTTCTGGGTGTCCCTAAACCTCTGACTGCCAGAAGCTGGGACTGTGTGACAGGGGATGTATCACTCAATAATTGTCTGTTCTGTTCATTCTCTTTGAAGAATCTGGCACTGGTCATTGGCAGAAAGATAATAGTGGGCTAGATGGACCATTGGTCAGACCTGGAATGGTCTTTCATTTGTTCTTATGTTCTAACATGATAATAGGTGGTTCACTAGTCAATGGGAGATGCAGAGGAGTGGGGTGTGAGGGAGACAAATCCTTTTGCTTGTCTTTCTCAGCTAGGAACTCTCTAACCCCTAAGTTTTGTTTGTTTGTTTGTTTGTTTTTACACATGAAACTGGGGATGAAGGAGGAAGAAGAATGAATTAGAAGGAGGAGACCACTCATATCTTTGATTCCAATAGTCAGGGTAGTCACCTGGAATGTGAGAAAGCCCCACTTCAAGTGCCTGATAAAGAGACAGGATTTAAACAAGGGAACTTTCCCGACTCATGTGGATGCCCTAACCACTGGGATACACTCATTTGGGCCTCTCTCTAACTCTCCTGTTCAAGACTAAGTTCCCTGAGGAGTAAACCCATTGGCTCCAATGATTATTATATTATCCTTATTAATTATTATTGAAAATCCTTGAGATTTTTGTAGGATAAAATAAGATAACTGATATTAAATGGAGTTTCAATAAATTAGTCAAAAAAACAAAATAAGAGAGTTTAATAGATTGAGAGATTATTTTTTTATAGAATTGGCCAGAATCTCAGCTGCCATAAATTGGCCATAGATCCCCCGAAATCAGTGGGCCTGATTAAAGAGATATGGAAATAGAGGAAAGGAAGAAATGTGTGACTGACTGTAAGGGTGCAGACTCACCTCTGTGGTGCCTCCTGCTGGTCACTTCTGGGAATTAGCTCATTCCAGCTAGGAGCACCCTCTGCAGGCCGGTGATCCGTCTGTCCTCTTGGCCGCCGTGTCCCTCCCTGGACCCCGGTGTCCTTTTAACTGGGGTGCTTCCCCCTGGCAGTACCCCACCAATCTAGGTCTCCCCTCCCAGGGGAAGCCTCAACCCACTATCCCCACTTTGCCTCAATATATGGCTACTGCCCAGTGTCCATCTAGCCCCCGTTCACTGGGGCAGACTGCAGTATCAGCCACTCATCATAGGCAAAGGGGTTTGGACCTGCTGCCTTTGCCTGCCACTGGGGTGCCCCCTGTAACTCCTAGTACCTCTTGGCCTTAACCTAGGCCGCAGCCTGGGGCTTTCCAGGCAGGAGCTCCCCAGCTCCTCTGCTTTTCTCCAGCCCTGCTCCATTCTGGTACCCTATGTCTAGCTCTCTGCAGCCAGGCCCTTATCTCTCTACAGGCAGAGGGAGACTGACTGGGTTTCTGGCTCACTTCCTCTTATAGGAGCCAGCTGGGCCTGACTGGGACCTGGCCACAGCTGAGCGTCCTTTCTCTCAATCAGTCCAGGCTTTCTTCCCGCGCCACTGCCCTCTCCTTGGCTGTTTAAAGCTCCGAAGGGCAGGAGTGGATAACCACCCCACTACACTGACTCTACAGAGCACTCACTCTGGATTTAGGATACCCAAGATCCAGGCCCCAATACTCCAGTGGCTCTTGTACAACTGGGAATCTGGCCTGCTGACTTCAAGGGAGCCATACTTATTTAGACCAACTGAGCTTTTGTCCGAATTTGTCTCAGTTACCTGAGCTGAGAATTTCCCAAACACCAGTTACCCACAGTTCTATGCTCTCTAAAGTAAAAATATGTAATTTAATTTATTTAACATCATCAACATTAGTTGAGAAACTTTAATTTCCCCAACATTTTCCTTAGAGCTGTTTTCACCTCTTTGTTTTTCAGGCTGTAGATGATGGGGTTTAACATGGGGGTCAAGATGCTGTACTGGATGGAGAATATTTCATCCAGCACCACAGAAGAGACTGAGCTGGGTTTTGTGTACTGGAGAAAAGCTGTCAGGTACAATAAGCCAACCACAATCAGGTGGGAGCTGCAGGTGGAGAAGACTTTACGCCTGCCCTCTGCAGAGCGTATCCCCAGGACGGTGGAGATGATGTGAATGTAGGAGATCAGTGTTAGGAGGAAGGAGATTAAGGCAAATGTCAGAACAGAAGTATGAAGCACCACTTCAGTGATGAAGGTTTCAGTGCAGGACAGTCGTAAGAGAGGAGGGAGCTCACAGCTGAAATGGCTGATTTGATTGGGCCCACAAAAATGCAATTTGAGGGCAAAAACAGTGTTTAGCAGGGCATGGAAGATGCCTATTGCCCATGCTCCATTCACCAGCTGAACACAGATCCTTGTGCTCATTGTTTCCATATAATGCAACGGGTAACAGATGGCAGCATAGCGGTCATAAGCCATGGCTGAGAGAATGAAAGCTTCAGCAGCAGCTGAGAGGAGGATGAAGAACATCTGAGCAATGCAGCCAATGACAGAAATACTTTTGCGCTCTGCTAGGAAGTTCATCAGCATATTGGGCACTGTGACTGAGGAATAACAAATATCAACAAATGATAAATGGAAGAGGAAGAAGTACATAGGGGTGTGAAGGTGAGAATCAGCTCTTATCACCACCATGATCACTATGTTACCACCCAGAGTGATTAGGTAAATAACTAAAAACACCAGGAAGAGAAAAATCTGCATCTGTTGGTC
>NW_027425336.1:0-8706 GCF_003597395.2 Chelonoidis abingdonii
AGACTTCTAGAAAGAGACCTTTAGAAAACAAAAATGTATTACTGGCATGAGAAATCTTAAATTAGAGTGAATAAATGAAGATTCGGCACACCACTTCTGAAAGGTTGCCGATCCCTGCTGTAGAATCTCTTATACACTGATAAATGTTCAAAAACCTTATCCTGAAAATATTTGGCCATTTCATCCTGTTCTATGCAAACCAAAATTAAAGGTGTACTATGTATTGCTGTATAATTTATTGTAAGTTATGATCTTCTTTGTGATGAAGCACAGAGTAATTTCAGGCTGATTTCCAAAATAGTTTAAAGCTACAAAATACAACTCTGCTTTGGTTAGGAATCTTAAACTGGAATTTTATATGGGAACCATGAACAAAATCAATGTATTTCTTCTTTTAATCCCCTAGGATATCTTTAACACAATTTGAATTTTTTTTGCTGTGGAAGCAACTTGGAGGACTTCTAGTGTGGATTTTTCTTGCAAGTGTAATATGGGTTTTGAAAGATCATAGTTTAATGACCTGAAGGATCTTATTGGAAGATGAGAGTTAAATCATGGAAAGCGTAAAATATATATTTGGCTGCAATGCTAATTTCATTCTTTTGATGTCACTGTTGTAATTGCAGCAAAGAGTCCTGTGGCACCTTAGACTAACAGACGTATTGGAGCATGAGCTTTTGCGGGTGAATACCCACTTCGTCAGATGCATCTGTTCCAATACGTGTGTTAGTCTGTAAGGTGCCACAGGACTGTTTGCTGCTTTTACAGATCCAGACTAACGTGGCTACCCCTCTGATACTTGACTGTTGTAATTAAAATCTCGTATATGTTCCTATATTTGTAATTCATGTGTGGATTAAAGCAGAAAAAGTACCATTAGCCTCTAAACCTGAGATGTAAGATTGAACAAGAGAAAAGTGCTGGACAAACTTAATTACTCATTATGGGCTAAGTTCAGCAGCCATTGAAGTCAACAGGAATGTTTCTATTGACTTCCAGATGATATAGGATCAGATTCCATAGGCCCATCCTGCTTCCATGGATTTCAGTGAAAGCCAACTTGTGCCCACGTATTGAGAAAATCAGAGTCCACTAATGAAAGCAGTTCTAGCAGATGCCATTCAATGAAATGCAAAAACTAACTAGTCTTTGTTCCGTAGTATGTGTTAATTTAGAACTCTTCTTATTCCAGCAAGGTGGTGTTTAGTTACTGAGCTGGATTCTGACCTTACACTTGTTTTGCAATAATTTTAATAAAGTTAACCCTAATTTATAATAATGTGAGATCGGAATCAGGCATAAGGACTTACTAAAAAGAATCTCAGTCACTAGCATAAAGGTGAGTAAGATACAAAGTCATAAAGGTGGGCTAGGTATCCTACTGCTTTTCTGTGCTGACTTCCATTACAAGAGTGCTGGTGAGTGTTAGCTCCAGGAGTGGAATGGGAGCAGTTTCTCACTGATGCTATATGAGGACTTGAAATATCCATTTTCCCTTGATAAGTAATATTAGCTTTCCCTGGCAAGTTGGGGTTGTGAGCCATCCATTTGTGCAGAATAAAGGAGCTCTTCAGAAAGAAACACTTCTGTTATGAAGATGAACTTCTTGCAGCCTAACTGTTTAAATAGTTAAAGCCAGACTTTCTAAAGAGCTCAGGGTCAGAATTTCAGGTGCTTAGCACCTACCATTGGGACCAGATGTTTTAAACTGTTAAGAGCCCAACAGCTCCCAGTGTGAAACTTCTGGCTAGATTTTTCAAAAGAGCTCCAAATATTACCAATTATTTGGTGCTTAATTGGGCGTGGAACAGTTCTGAAAATCTGGCCTGCATTGTGGGTGCTGAGTTCTTCTGAAAATGGGAACTGTAATGACTGTAGGGAGGCAGCATTGTGTGTCCTCAGCTCTGCTACAGCTCCAGTTCCTCTTTTCTCAAGTAAATACTGACCTCAGGATGGGTCATTACTGCAAATCTCAGTCCTTGACTTCCTTGATTAATTAGCTGTAGGGAGTTGGAAGAAAGTCTTCTGTAAGAATTCTCACTGTTCTGTTTGACTGATCTTGTTTAAACAGGTGGCCTCATAAAGAAATAGCCTAAGGACAAGAATTTTTTTGTTGATATAGTAAACAGTCAAAAAGGCAGGAGCTAAATAAACTTGCTCACTTGTGCAGCGCATGTCAATTTCAGATTATCCACTGAAAAGCAGTCCTCTTGACAATTTACAAGAAATTCAGCACAGTTGTTTAGGGAGCAGCTGGTTCATACATTGTAATGATGTAATATACCAAATAAATTTTGTTTTGTTTCTTAGTTTAGTAATTGAGACCTGTCCAATGCTTGCTTGAAACAAATGCTTCATTGAGTAGAATGGGTCTGATCGAAAGCCCAGTTAAGTCAATGGAAAAGAATTTAATCCTCTAACACTAGTATTTGGTTTTCATTAAATATCAAAGTGGTGAAAATCTTGTGTGAGAGTGGAAGCCAGCCCTGAAATGGAGCCAACGTTCTATCTGTGATTTAATTACACTACATTAATTCATGAACATGCAATTCTTTAATAAGGCTTTGTTGACTGTACACTCAATGCTGCTGGAAAACCATTGTGTATGCTTTTTAGGAGATGGGCAGCATCAACCTGAAAATCTAAAATTATTTCTGAAAAACATTTACTACTATTGCAAACAGAGAAATTTGGCACTCTGGGTACAATGTCTCCCTTTTATCTTTTTGCTTAGTCAGCTTTTTTCAATGTTTTGAAGAAAGGAAAGGAACCTAAACTCTTAAACTGTAAAAACTGACAGGGATATTCAGGAGTGGATGCAATATCCAACAGTCCTTTTATTCTGTATTTGTATTTGCATAGGCTCTCTGGAGCTCTACTCTTTGGGGGGATGCCTACACTCCAATAGTGATTCTTGTGTAGACATACTCAAACTAGCTTTAGTCTAGCTATCTTGGGGTACTGGAGCAATGAAGCTGTGGCAGCACGGGCTAGTTACCCGAGTAATTACCCAGGGTTCTGGATGGGTTTGTACCGTTTCCATAAAAGCCTATGCCACTGCAGCTTCACTGCTTTGATACCCAAACTAGCTTTAATCTAGCTAGCTCATGTATGTCTACATCAGGGGTAGGCAACCGATGGCACATGTGCCAAAGGTGGCACGCGGGCTGATTTTTCAGTGGGACTTGCACTGCCCGGGTCCTGGCCACCGGTCTGGAGAGCTCTGCATTTTAATTTAATTTTAAATGAAGCTTAAACATTTTAAAAACTTTATTTACTTTACATACAACAATAGTTTAGTTGTATATTAGGGCATGGCTACACTTACATTTTTGCAGCGCTGGTAGTTACAGCTGTGGTCGTACAGCTGTGTAGGGCCAGCGCTGCAGTGTGTCCACACTGACAGCGACCAACGCTGCAGTGTGGGCACATTTGCAGCCGCTGTTGGGAGTGGTGCATTGGTGGGCAGCATCCCAGCGTTCAAGTGGCTGCACTGCTTTTCAAAGACGGGGGTGGGGTGGGTAGTGGTGACAGGAGAGCTTGCGGGAGACAGAGTGAGTGGATTTTGGGAGCGACACTAGTGTGAGAGCTCCTGCCTTGCAAATTCTGCTATTTCCCCACCCCTCTCTCAATCACTCTTAAATTAAAAAGCTCAGACAGATAAGCAGCTTCTCGATGGACTCCGTCCCCCCCCCCCCGCTTCCCCCCTCGTGCTGTTTGTCCCTCAGCAAACAGCTGTGAACATTCCAAAGCCTCCGGCTCACTTCGCTTCGCTCAGCAAAGAGCAGCTATGTTTTGTTTTTAATAATAAGCTGCCAGGGAGTACCTTCCGGTTTGTTGTATACAGGAATTGTGGAATACTCCTAATACCCATGGGAGGCCAAATAACATGCTGGGTGAGTGTCCACACCTGATGAGCAGCGCTGCATCAGCAGCGCTGGATTCGCTATACCGTAACAGACCAGTTACAGCCAGCGCTGCAGGAAGGAGTTGCACGCTGGCTGAGCTCTGTAGAAGCTGGACCCTGGTAAGTTGCCCATGCTTGTACCCCCCTCACCAGCGCTGCAACTTGCAAGTGTGTAGCAACCCTATAGACTTCTAGAAAGATGACCTTTCTGAAAACAAAAAATGTATTACTGGGTGCAAAAACTTAAATTAGAGTGAATAAATGAAGATTCGGCACACCACTTCTGAAAGTTGCCAACCCCTGATCTATATAATCTGCAATATGTATCTAATATTGCAGCATAGAAATATCTTAATTGTCTTAGCACTATTGATCAACTGATTAATTTTAGCCATTGAAAGTCTGTCTAAACACTTCAGATTTTATCTATCCAGCATCTGAAAGTACAGCCTCTACCCGATATAATTGACCAATTTTATAACACGAATCGGAATATAACAACATCGTAAAGCAGTGCTTTAGGGACGGGATGTGCACTCCGGTGGAAATCAAAGCAAGTTCAATATAAGGCAGTTTAACCTATAAGCCGTAAGATTTTTTTTGGCTTCCGAGGACAGTGTTTATATTGGGTAAAGGTAGTATGTGATGAGTAGGTGTGATGATATTCTTTCACACCCACTTTGTATATCTGTGTCAAGTAAATACATCAGTATAGTCTGAATCTACACATAAATCAGTGTAGACTATAGCCTTTCATTGGACTAATCGTGCTTAAAATTGTGCAATGGATAAGCATCCGCCTTTTATGGAGGACATCATTCTGATATTTATTTATAATTGTAAATAATTATAGCCAGTACTCTTAAAAAAAAATTTTGAGTGAGACTAAAAAAGGCTTTCTTTCATGTAGGAATATTCTTTTGTTGTTTTTTCCCTTTTATCTGTACAGTTCCTAAGAACTCTGGTCCATTCCCTTTTTAAAAATGTAGTTTTTATTGTGATTGATGTAGAACAATTATATCATTGGTATCCATCCAAGTCCATGGCTTGTACACATAGTCTGAGAAGGCATTCAGGTTGGACTCAATTAACATAACAACAATAAGATAAAATGCAAGTAAAGCTTGAGTCCATTTTGTGAGTATGTGTTCGTATACATACTGTGTGTATGAAATTAAGCGCTTTAACTGTATGGGAATTCAAAGCACCTTTTAGTAAAGTAAGCATTTTATTTGTATTATCCCAGCTCTTTGTATTTAAAAAGACAAAATATCAGACTAGTAAGGAGCACTTCTGCCCAGTTCTAAGGCATTTGCAACAATACTAGCTATCAGTTGGGTTCTGCATCCGGAAGTGACCCATAACTCAGGAACAATGTTCTAATTTCTGTCTGAAGGACCACAATAGGGAAATTTCCAAAGAGTTCTTATCCTTACTAACCTCATTTAGATCAGTGGGAGTTACTAATTTGGGAGGCTTGCGTGGAAGTTGAACCAGTCCCCTCTCCTCTTTTCCTCCTCTCCCCGAATCAGGAGACCAAAAGGTGTCAATCAGCTGCTTTGTCCATGACCAATTGTCTCAGCCAAAGAGTATGAGACCTGACTTGTCATAAACTTCCTAACTGTTAGTGGTTAAGCACTGGAATAAAATTGGCCTAGGGAGGCTGTGGAATCTCCATCATTGGAGATTTTTAAGAGCAGTTAGACAAACATCTGTCAGGGATGGTCTAGTCAGGGGTAGCAACTGATGGCACACGTGCCAAAGGGGTATGCGGGCTGATTTTTCAGTGGCGTTCTCACTGCCCAGGTCCTGCGTCACTGGTTGGAGAGCTCTGCATTTTAATTTTATTTTAAAATGAAGCTTCTTAAACATTTTAAAAACCTTATTTACCTTTACATACAACAGTAGTTTAGTTATATATTATAGACTTCTAAAAACAAAAATGTATTACTGGTACGCGGAACCTTAAATTAGAGCGACTAAATGAAGTTACGGCACACCACTTCTGAAAGGTTGCCTACCCCTGGTCTAGATAATACTTAGTCCTGCTATGAGTGCAGAGCACTGGACTAGATGACCTCTCAAGGTCCCTTCCAGTCCTATTTTGATTCTATAACATTTGAGTCCCTTGATGGTGGAAATAGCATCAAAAGATCAGGCCTTGATTTTTTTTATTTTATTTTCTTAATTTTACGTTTTTGTCTCATAGTTGATTCCTGGAGACACAAAGCTCATGGAAAGACTAATAAACATACAAACACTGCATGTAAGTTTTTAATTTCCTGTAGGATGGGTATGCTCGGTGCTACCTGCAGTGCAACATACACTGCTTATAAATTGTTGGGAGAACAGTTGCTTATTTACTTTCTTACATTTAAGTATATTGTGAGGTTACTTTTGTTTTTTGAAGTGGTAAAAGTACATGACTGGTCTTGGTAAGCAAAGAAACATCTGATACTCTAGTATGCTGTACAAATATTTTAGCCAGTTCTGACTATTTTGCAGTGAGGCACACGCTTAATGTACACATCACAAAAGAGTGATTATTGTGAAGTTTGTGATGCAGATAAAGATTTCAAAAGAGCTTAACACTCTCAGTAGTTCCCAGTTTAATACTTATGGCCAGATTTTCAGTACATTTTAGTGCATAGGGAACTGTGCTCTTCAAAGGATAGATTTTTTTCAAATGTTAACTGTCTGGCATGTAAGTATGTATTGGTGCATGAAATGCTAGTCAATATGTGCTTCAAAGCTGAGGCAAACTGCTTTAGAATTCAGAACATAATTTGAACTTTAACTTTTCAGCTTAGTGCTTTTATTATTTTTGACAACTCTGTTTAAAATGTTTATGATCTCTTCCCCCCGCCTCCCCGTCCGCGTATTTTTAAAGACAAAAGAGAGTATCTTATTGCCCTTATATAAATCCATGGTACACCCACAGCTTGAATATTGCGTACAGATGTGGCCACCTCATCTCAAAAAAGATATACTAGCGTTAGAAAAGGTTCAGAGAAGGGCAATGAAAATGATTTGGGGTCCCATAAGAGGAGAGATTAAAGAGGCTAGGACTTTTCAGCTTGGAAAAGAGGAGACTAAAGGGGGATATGATAGAGGTGTATAAAATCATGAGTGATGTAGAGAAAGTAAATAAGGGAAAGTTATTAACTTGTTCTCATAATACAAGAACTAGGGGCCACCAAATGAAATTAATGGGCAGCAGGATTAAAACCAAATAAAAGGAAGTTCTTCACACAGTGCACAGTCAACTTGTGGAACTCCTTATCTGAGGAGGTTGTGAAGGCTAGGATTATAACAGCGTTTAAAAGAGAACTGGATATATTCATGGAGGTTAAGTCCATTAATGGCTATTAGCCAGGATGGGTAAGGAAGAGTGTCCCTAGCCTCTGTTCATCAGAGGTTGGAGATGGATGGCAGGAGAGAGAGAACTTGATCATTGCCTGTTGGATTCACTCCCTCTGCGGCACCTGACATTGGCCACTGTCAGTAGACAGGATATTGGGCTAGATGGACCTTTGGTCTGACCCAGTACGGCCATTCTTATGTTCTTATGAGTAACTGTCAACCCTCCAATGCTAATAAAACCACCCAGGGCCCAATCCTGCAAGATATTGTATGCTAAAGTTAATGGGACTTGAAGATAGTCTGCGTTTCTCAGAAGAACTCAGCAACTTGCAGAATCAGCAGAGGGGGACAGCAAGGTCTTGGAAATGTGTGTAGTCTGATCTAACTAAGCAGTAATATTTTCTCAGCTCACTGCTATCTGTCTCACAGGTTAATTAATCTGAAGTATTTAAATATGGTTCTTACTTTAGACAAAACAATGTGTTTGTATTTGAGCATGTTCTGGTGTTAACAATCCAGGAAAAAGTCTCAGTTAAATGCTTCCATTCTTCTTCCTGATATATGCTGAATATTTTAACAAGAAATTCTTTTGTTGGTTTACTGCTTTCTTTGACAATGTAAATGTCTCATAATTAAGGCTGATTCCCTCACTCTCAATACTGAAATGTGTTTTAAGTATTGTATGTGCATCCAGATCTTAGTACCTGTTGGCTGGCTTACATAAATCTGTATACATCAATGTAGTCAAACTTTTAACAATTTTTATGACAGATACTAATAGCTCCCCTGAACCACCACCCTTTATGCTGTCCAGCTGCTATACTTCTCTTCTTTTTTCCAGCGAATCTGGTCTTTGCAAGTTTTAAATCATATACAACTTTAAAATCAGCTTTACAATTGTCATAAATCACTCATTTTTCATGTTTGTTGGCAGAATTCTAATTGGAGCATTCCAGCTCTTGCATTAACACATTTAATTTTCCTATTGTGAAGGCCAAGACCGCTCCTGTGAGCAATAGGCAGTGCAAACTAATGTCACACTAGTGATCTGGAATGGGGAGTACTTTCTAAGGTCTTTCACTTCCCATCCAGGTAGCAATTTGTGGTATTGTGGTCAGATTCAGGAAGGAAAGAGTAGGGGAGCCAGTCTCATTGCTACAGGACCTATATAGTCATGTAGGGCTCTGGTGGAAGAAAAATAGAATTGTTTTAGGCCTAGCTGGAGTAAACACATTCAGGGTTAGACCTTTTCTCATGAAGGGCTTTCCTTTTCTTGAAACAGTGACAACATACAATGTTGCTGTGTGTCTAGGAGGACTTGTCTTTTCTTGGATTCCTTTGTACCAGGGTAGGCAACCTATGGCACCTGGCCACCGGTCCGGGGGGTTCTGCATTTTAATTTAATTTTAAATGAAGCTTCTTAAACATTTTAAAAA
>NW_027425337.1:0-27757 GCF_003597395.2 Chelonoidis abingdonii
TTGATGGAATGAGTTTCTGTATCTGAAGAAGTGAGACATCTGATGGCTCTTGTGCCAATGACATTTCAGCACCTTCAAAAGCCCTCTGTTTGGGAGGCAAAATGTCTATGTGAAAACTAAGAGGCAAGTATTCAATATGATAGTGATGACAACTCTGTTATAGGGAGCAGAAACATATTCATTAAAAACAGCTGAGAAGAGGAAATTAAACAGTTTTCAGTGTCAAAAGTTATGACATATCCCTGACATCCATAGATTTGATTTTGTCACAAACAGGGAGATATTTAAATGATCCCAGCAAGTTGCCGTCTTGCATTAGTTGAGAAGAAGACCACTGCAATGGTTGGAGTATGTGCAATGTTCAGGAGGCCGTATGCTCTTACAGAAGGTTTAAAGAGTTGAGGTAGAAGGAAGTAGAGCGCCATTGCAACCATGAATGAGATTGCATCTTTCAATTTGTGGGATATAAGAAACCTAAATAATCTCATCCTGACTCTTGTGAAAAGAAGAAGGCTTGGAATGAACCATTCAAGATAGAAACACATTCTACATGCCAGCATGGCTGCATTAGAGCCATGTGTTTCTGCTGCTGCTGATGATGATGTGCTGCTGACTTTACAAAGAAAAACAGCTTCATAGATACTGAGAAAGGCTGGCCCCAAAATACCTTATAGACCAAGTTGTTAGTGCTGTGGAGAGTTGTTAAGGCTGCTCAGTACTGTTCTTGGATCTCTGGTGTCAGCTGCGTAAGCAGGAAGTGCAGCTTACTGATTCAGCAGACCTCGATGTTATTCCTGAAGAAAGACCACAGGCTCAGTTTGATGGCTAAGGCCCTCAGCCAGGTTTATTGTCAGCAAAGCACAGTACTAGCTCCCTGTCCAACAGGTCACAGGGACACTAAGACATGTATTTCTGTGACAAGCTGGGACATCAGGGTCCTGTCCCCTTGACTGATAGAAGGATGCCCCTCATTGGACTTCTTTTTTTATACACTGATGCAAAAAAGTTATGTATTACACTACAGATGCTGTTAGTTACCATTCTTACACTGGTACCTGCTAGTTAGAACAAAACATCCTTACCCATTATCCTGTGATCCCAATCTTATCTTATGAGGGGTCAATGTGATCTTGTACCATCTCTTAAGAATGTATTTACAAAGTTACTTGAGGGAACTGTGTGGCTTTGTACTGTCCTATCTGGTCAGGAATGGGCCTACCTGGTGCATTGCTATTCTGTCAAAGCCCGGCCTACCCTGGTTCCCAGCCTTTTGTTAATATAGTTACTTAGGCTTAGGTTTCCAGCAAGGCTTACAGCACAGAGATTAAAGCACTTTCCTGAGAGATAAGAGACTTAACTTCAAATCTCTGTCTACATCAGACAGAGAAGGAATTGCATGAGGATCTCCCATGACCCAGGTGAGTTCCCTAACCATTAGCTTAATGGTACTGGGGTGGCACTATGAAGTCCTGTGCTGCTTTGTGACATTACTTGTTTTTTTGTTTGTTTGTTTTGCCCTGGATGAAACAATTTGGCTTTTTTTTTCCTAATTCACAAATAGTGTTGGGTCAACCAAACTGCATTTTTCAGGATTTTTTTCACCCAGATGTATTCAGAAAAGCCCCTCCTTTGTCTCATCTCTTGTTCTTTCTTGCCATCTTATAGAGTCTATTGCCTCCTTTCTCATCCCTTAACCTGTGTATCCAGCTGTTGGCGAATTTTCAAGGATGGCTGGCCAGTCCCCATTCATTTTCCTCCACTATGCTGGTAATTATTCATTAGATTAGGACCTTCAAAGGAGTCTAAGGGAGAGGAAATGTGCTGCTGTTTGCGCATCTATCTCCATCAGTTGCTTTGAGAATCTCAGGCTAAATACATGCCTTTTAAATAGACAGTCACTGAGATTGGGTACCTAAATCACTTGGATGCATATGATAACCTAAGTCTCAATGCTCTCATTCTTAGAGCCCATAGATCTTTACTCAAGCGCTGACACAGCACAATGTAACTAGGAGCTTGTTACAGAGAGTGAACTGCAAGGATTGCCCCAGGGGGAACAAGACAGCATTTAAACAACTCTCAAGAATCATCTCCTAATCTTGGAGTTAGCTAAGGAACAGCTCTTTTTTCACTGCCACAGGTAACCCAACATGCCTTGAGGGGTTTCACTGCTCCAGGTAAAGATTTTTGGATGCTGTATTCCAGAGACAGACAGACTACATAGACAAATCCATAAGGAGGTAGATAGACTAAGCAAAGAGAAAATCACAGGTCAGAGTGATTTCACCATATTTATGATCTGTGCTTAAAAGGCAGGTGAGTCGATTTATATTTTTATTCCTTTTTAATTTTTGTATCCTTTTCATTTCAGAGGACCGGATTGTGTCCCTCCTATCTAGGGGTGGGTCTCTGCAGAGTCCCATTGATTTCTGCCTGGCTGCAGCAGTCTGCTCACACAGACTCAGTTACAAAACAGGGACAATGGCTGGTGAAACCAATTTACTTGAATCGCCCAGCTCTCTCTTTCTCTCTCTTTCTTAAGGTAGCGCTGAGATAGCTGAGATCAGCTGGTGCAGTAGTTTGTGTTCTGTGTGTGAGGGGAAGGGCACTCTCTGGAAAATGCCCTTGGAATTGAATTTGCCTGTGCACAGATTCTGCCTGTGTTGACATTCAGGTTCTAGTACAAGATCCATCTCTTTGCTTAGGCATTTGTCTCATGAGCTTATAATGGAGGAAAAATTTAGTTTCTCTCTAGGGTTGTATGGGGACAAACATAATTTTGACATTGGACAGAACATTGATTTTATTCCCTTTTCCATTAATAACTGATGTCAATCACTTTCAGAAGGGCAGGATAATTTCTCTAGTGTAAATATAGCCAGATATTCAGATATTCAGAAAAAGGAGTACAAAATCCCACTGCGATGGAGTTAAGTGACTTAGGAGGAAAAGTCCCATTAATTTTCTATCAGGCCCCTCTTTTCAAAATTATGTCACTATCTCGAGATAATGTTTGATGGTCACATTAATTTCTTCTTCATAGTCTCTCATGGCCGTCTCATAAACTAGAGAAATACAACCTAGATGGAGCTACTATAAGGTGGGTGCATAGCTGGTTGGAAAACATTTCCCAGAAAGAATTGGTCAGTGGTTCACAGTCATGCTGGAAGGACATGATGAGTAGGGTCCTGAAGGGATCAGTTCTTGGTCTGGTTCTGTTCAATATCTACATCAGTGATTTAGATAATGCATAGAGAGTACACTTATAGCATTTGCAGATGATACCAACCTGGGAGGGGTTGGAAGTGCTTTGGAGGATAGGATAATAATTGAAAATGATCTGGACAAACTGGAGAAATGGTCTGAAGTAAATAGGATGAAATTCAATAAGGACAAATGCAAAGTACTCCACTTAGGGATGAACAGTCAGTTGCACACATACAAAATGGGAAAGGAATGCCTAGGAAGGAGAACTGCAGAAAGGATCTGGGGCTCAAAGTGGACCAGAAGCTAAATAAGTATCAGAGGGGTAGCCGTGTTAGTCTGGATCTGTAAAAGCAGCAGAGAATCCTGTGCACTTATATGACTAAAAGACGTTTTGGAGCGTGAGCTTTCGTGGGTGAATACCCACTTCGTCAGACGCAGGAAGTGGAAATTTCCAGGGTAAGGTATTATAATGCTAGCAAGCAAGCTAGACGTACGAGGTAGTTCAATCAGGAGGATGGGCCCTGTCTTGCAGTAGAGGTGTGAACAACCAAGGGAGGAGAAACTGGTTTTGTAATTGCAAGCCATCCACAGTCTTTGTTTAGTCAGAGCTGAGGTATCAAATTTGCAAATGAACTGAAGCTCAGCCAGTTTCTTTGAAGTCTGTCCTGAAGTTTTGCTGGTGGCCACCTTAAGGTCTGCTATAGTGTGGCCAGGGAGCTGAAGTGCTCTCCTACAGGTTTTGTATATTGCATTCCTAAGATATCTGTTTGTCCGTTTATCCTTTTCCGTACAGACTGTCCAGTTGCCGATGTACATAGAGAGGGCATTGCTTGCATATGATGGCGTAATTACATTGGTGGACATGCAGGTGAATGACCCAGTGTAGGTGTGACTGATCTGGTTAGGTCCCTGGATGGTGTTGCTTTTGTGCTGCTGCTGCGGCTCCTGTTGCGCGCCTTCCTCGTGCTGTTGAGTCTGGCGGCGCGCGCCTCCCCTCGTGCTGTTGAGTTCGGCGCGCACACCTCGCGCTCTGTTGCCCCCGGCCGCCACGCGCCCGCGCCGGCGCCCCCCCGCATGCTGTGTGCCACCGCCGGACACAGCCACTGCTGCTGTTGTCGGCAGGGCAGCTGCCCTCGCGCATCCGCCGCCGGGAATGCTGATCAGTGTGTCCTCATTTCTTTGATCAACAAACTCGATGCCACTCGCCACATTCTACACAGCGACACCATCAACAACACTAACCAATCGATCACACCATCACTGGTTCGTTCATTGCACGTCCACAAGTAATATAGCCAATCATATCCAGCAATGCCCTCTGCTATGTACATCGCCAAACGGACAGTCACTACGGAAAAGGATAAATGGACACAATCAATATCAGGAATGGCAATATACAAAAACCTGTAGGAGAGCACATCAACCTCCCTGGCCACACTATAGCCACCTTAAGGTGGCCACCAGCAAAACTCAGGACCAGACTCAAAGAGAAACTGCTGATTTTCAGTTCATTGCAAATTGAATACCATCAGCTCTGGACTAAACAAAGACTGAAGCTTGCCAATTACAAGAAACCATTCTGCCTCCCTTGTTTCACACCTCTACTGCTAGAACAGGGCCCCATCCTCCCTGATTGAACTAACCTCGTTATGTCTAGCTTGCTTGCTAGCATATATATACCTACCCCTGGAAATTTCCACTACTTGCGTCTGACGAAGTGGGTATTCACCCACAAAAGCTCACACTCCAAAACATCTGTTAGTCTATAAGGTGCCACAGGATTCTCTGCTGCTTTTACAGAAGCTAAATATGAGTCAACAGTGTAACACTGTTGCAAAAAAAGCAAACATCGTTCTGGGATGCATTAGCAGGAGTGTTATAAGCAAGACACGAGATGTAATTCTGCCACTCTACTCTGTGCTGATTAGGCCTCAACTGGACTACTGTCTCCAGTTCTGGGTGCCACATTTCAGTAAAGATGTGAAAAAATTGGAAAAAGTGCAGAAAAGAGGAACAAAAATGATGAAAGGTCTAGAAAACATGATCTATGAGGGAAGATTGAAAAAAAATGGCTTGTTTAGTCTGGAGAAGAGAAGACTGAGCGGGGACATGATAACAGTTTTCAAGTACATAAAAGTTTGCTACGGGGAAGATGGAAAAAATTGTTCTTAACCTCTGAGAATAGGACAAGAACTAAGGGGCTTAAATTGCAGTAAGGTCAGTTTAGACTGGAACATTAGGAAAATGGGAGGAAGTGGAATTTCCATCATTGGAGATTTTTAAAAGCAGGTTGGACAAACACCTGCCAGGGAGGGTCTAGATAAAATTTAGTCCTGCCATGTGTTCAGGGGACTGGAATGGATAACCTTCCAGTTCTATGACTCTATGATTCTTCTTGAAAAATCCTAATAATTTTAATAGGTAAGAATCCAATTATATACTGCAGATATTAAATCGTGTTTTCAACAAAATAGTCTAGAACAACTGACAGACTGTAATGGAGGTGGAGATTATTTATATAGATTTGGCCAGATGTCCAGTAATTGTCAATTGGCCATAGTTTCATTGCAGCCAATCTGCAAGATCCCATACTGGTGTGACAGAGCTGTAGCTCTATTGAAGTCATAAGGCCAAATTGCAGAGAGAGAATAAATTCCTCTATAGCCTTACGGTTAGTACACTCACCCTGCAGGCAGAAGACCAAGAATCCAGTAACCCTGTACTGCCTCTTTTATGATTCATCCATAGAGGAACAGCTTCAAGAGGAGAGACTGAGGGAGCCCCACGTCAGACTATCGCTTAGTAAGAGCTGAGCAAGGAATGTGCAAATACCAGTAGGACGTGATACTTGGATTTAGGCATCTAAAGTAGCAGTTAGGTGCCCAAGTCCTTTTGTGGATCCAGCTTATTTTGCCTATTTAAAACACACAAATACATCTCACATCTCTCTCTCTCTCTCTCTAAATTTAGTCTACTTAAAACACACATTTTACATCTTTACATTCATGCTCTGGAACAGATAATCTCCACATATTGTTTCAATTTATTTTCATAATAAATGTTAATTTCATTTTTGTCTGTTCTTCCAGGTCACAGATTTTCTGAATAAATGAAAATGAAAAATCAAACCACAGTGACTGAATTTATCCTCCTGGGACTTTCCAGTGACCAACAGATGCAGATTTTTCTCTTCCTGGTGTTTTTAGTTATTTACCTAATCACTCTGGGTGGTAACATAGTGATCATGGTGGTGATAAGAGCTGATTCTCACCTTCACACCCCTATGTACTTCTTCCTCTTCCATTTATCATTTGTTGATATTTGTTATTCCTCAGTCACAGTGCCCAATATGCTGATGAACTTCCTAGCAGAGCGCAAAAGTATTTCTGTCATTGGCTGCATTGCTCAGATGTTCTTCATCCTCCTCTCAGCTGCTGCTGAAGCTTTCATTCTCTCAGCCATGGCTTATGACCGCTATGCTGCCATCTGTTACCCGTTGCATTATATGGAAACAATGAGCACAAGGATCTGTGTTCAGCTGGTGAATGGAGCATGGGCAATAGGCATCTTCCATGCCCTGCTAAACACTGTTTTTGCCCTCAAATTGCATTTTTGTGGGCCCAATCAAATCAGCCATTTCAGCTGTGAGCTCCCTCCTCTCTTACGACTGTCCTGCACTGAAACCTTCATCACTGAAGTGGTGCTTCATACTTCTGTTCTGACATTTGCCTTAATCTCCTTCCTCCTAACACTGATCTCCTACATTCACATCATCTCCACCGTCCTGGGGATACGCTCTGCAGAGGGCAGGCGTAAAGTCTTCTCCACCTGCAGCTCCCACCTGATTGTGGTTGGCTTATTGTACCTGACAGCTTTTCTCCAGTACACAAAACCCAGCTCAGTCTCTTCTGTGGTGCTGGATGAAATATTCTCCATCCAGTACAGCATCTTGACCCCCATGTTAAACCCCATCATCTACAGCCTGAAAAACAAAGAGGTGAAAACAGCTCTAAGGAAAATGTTGGGGAAATTAAAGTTTCTCAACTAATGTTGATGATGTTAAATAAATTAAATTACATATTTTTACTTTAGAGAGCATAGAACTGTGGGTAACTGGTGTTTGGGAAATTCTCAGCTCAGGTAACTGAGACAAATTCGGACAAAAGCTCAGTTGGTCTAAATAAGTATGGCTCCCTTGAAGTCAGCAGGCCAGATTCCCAGTTGTACAAGAGCCACTGGAGTATTGGGGCCTGGATCTTGGGTATCCTAAATCCAGAGTGAGTGCTCTGTAGAGTCAGTGTAGTGGGGTGGTTATCCACTCCTGCCCTTCGGAGCTTTAAACAGCCAAGGAGAGGGCAGTGGCGCGGGAAGAAAGCCTGGACTGATTGAGAGAAAGGACGCTCAGCTGTGGCCAGGTCCCAGTCAGGCCCAGCTGGCTCCTATAAGAGGAAGTGAGCCAGAAACCCAGTCAGTCTCCCTCTGCCTGTAGAGAGATAAGGGCCTGGCTGCAGAGAGCTAGACATAGGGTACCAGAATGGAGCAGGGCTGGAGAAAAGCAGAGGAGCTGGGGAGCTCCTGCCTGGAAAGCCCCAGGCTGCGGCCTAGGTTAAGGCCAAGAGGTACTAGGAGTTACAGGGGGCACCCCAGTGGCAGGCAAAGGCAGCAGGTCCAAACCCCTTTGCCTATGATGAGTGGCTGATACTGCAGTCTGCCCCAGTGAACGGGGGCTAGATGGACACTGGGCAGTAGCCATATATTGAGGCAAAGTGGGGATAGTGGGTTGAGGCTTCCCCTGGGAGGGGAGACCTAGATTGGTGGGGTACTGCCAGGGGGAAGCACCCCAGTTAAAAGGACACCGGGGTCCAGGGAGGGACACGGCGGCCAAGAGGACAGACGGATCACCGGCCTGCAGAGGGTGCTCCTAGCTGGAATGAGCTAATTCCCAGAAATGACCAGCAGGAGGCACCGCAGGGGTAAGTCTACATCCTTACAGTCAGTCACACATTTCTTCCTTTCCTCTATTTCCATATCTCTTTAATCAGGCCCACTGATTTCGGGGGATCTATGGCCAATTTATGGCAGCTGAGATTCTGGCCAATTCTATAAAAAAATAATCTCTCAATCTATTAATATCTCTTATTTGTTTTTTTTGACTAATTTATTGAAACTCCATTTAATATCAGTTATCTTATTCTATCCTACTAAAATCTCAAGGATTTTCAAAAATAATTAATAAAGATAATATAATAATCATTGGAGCCAATGGGTTTACTCCCCAGGGAACTTAGTCTCGAACAGGAGAGTTAGAGAGAGGCCCAAATGAGTGTATCCCAGTGGTTAGGGCATCCACATGGGTCGAGAGAGTTCCCCTGTTTAAATCCTGTCTCTTTATCAAGCATTTGAAGTGGGGCTCTCTCACATTCCAGGTGACTACCCTGACTATTGGAATAAAAGTTATGAGCGGTCTCCTCCTTCTAATTCCTTCTTCTTCCTCCTTCATCCCCAGCTTCATGTGTAAAAACAAAACAAAACAAAACCAAAAAAAAATTAGGTGGGGTTAGAGAGTTCCTAGCTGAGAAAGACAAGCAAAAGGATTTGTCTCCCTCACACCCCACTCCTCTGCATCTCCCATTGGCTAGTGAACCACCTATTATCATGTTAGAACACAAGAACAAATGAAAGACCATTCCAGGTCTGACCAATGGTCCATCTAGCCCACTATCATCTTTCTGCCAATGGCCAGTGCCAGATTCTTCAAAGAGAATGAACAGAACAGACAATTATGGAGTGATACATCTCCTGTCACACAGTCCCAGCTTCTGGCAGTCAGAGGTTTAAGGACACCCAGAACAGGGGGTTGTTTCTCTGGCCTTCTGGACTAATAGCCATTGATGACCTTCCTCCATGAACTTATGTAATTGTTTTTTAAAAACTGTCTCCAGCTCAAAAAAAAGGGATCAAGATATGTTGTTAAAATGAAAGCCTGATTTAATATTTTACAGTTCAAATGCATTTTTACTTCTTGTCTTTAATAAAAGGTTATAAAAAGAGATTTTTAATGGTGTGTTTGCCAAGGTACTAACCAGACTGAGGTCTTTGCAAAGCGAACTCTGAACCTTGTTTAAAACTGTTTAATGTGGGACAGTGACTGGGTTATGTGGCTTAATCTCTGAAACATAATGTTTCATATCCCTTAAAATATGTTGTCATAATTAATTATAATAACCCTGAATATTTGTCTTATCCAAACCTTATCTGAATATTGCTACATTTTTTGGTCTTCAAAGTCTAAATGTGGCAAGAAGTTCCACTGTCTAATTATGTTTCTTCTTCATGCCATCAGCACATTCATGGAACACGCTCCCAACAGTGGTTCACCAAACCATCAACCTGACCTTGTGAAAATCCTACAGGAAGAAAGGGAGGAGATATCCACTGAGTGGGCTTCTTCATTTCCCTATTATGTTTTTGTGAATCTCTTCTTCTCTGGAGACATGATACTGCATGCCCTTGAAAGTTTAGACTAAATAGACATACCCGTACAGCCTGTCTGCCTTCAAACCTCCAATTGAGGCTTAGAAGATTTCCACTTATAGACCACCGGGAGGACTGAATCTAATCAACATTATGCATGATCCCAACCCTGCAGACATATTCACCCTCGTGCTAGGAGTCGGTACTCACATGTAATTTCAATAATATTATTCATGTGTACAACATCTTCATAGGAGTAATGTTCTTGCTGGATTTTGCATTGTATGCCTATTTATATGAGCATTTGTATTTTCACTAAACCGATCACACTGAAAAGTGAGATCTGCAAGATGTTAATTAGGCCTGAACTTTCACAGGGCTCTGAATTCTGGACATTGAAGAAGAGACAGGAGCAGATCTTCAATACAATGGAAATGAAAATATAGAGATGGATACTTGGTGTTCCGTGGATGGATTATGTTTGGAACTAATGAAATAGGGGAAATGTGAAGTTGGTATCAGTTACAGAAAAGCTGAGGGAATTGAGGCGTAGATGGTTAGGCCATGTGAAAAGAAAATCAGAAGAATATATAGGAAACAGGGAGTTAAACTTAGGAGTGGAGGGAAAGAGAAGGGTTGGCAGACCCAGAACTAGATGGATGTATGTCATACTAAAGGACATGATTAGCTGCAGAGTTTCCAAAGAACAGCATTCAAGACACACTGGAATGGAGAAGGATGTGAAGAATTAACCCCATATAGATGGGAGTAAGCTTAGAAAAAAAATTGTGTTAAGTAATTGTAGCAAGAGGTTCAGGCACTATATTACTATATTGCAGATATGAAAAGATCCTTGAACAAATGTGACTGAATTAAGTTTCACATCCTTGGACTTCATTCTATTAAAAATGCAAATATTTATGTCCTTCTGTAGGATTGCATGGTGCTTCTTTAGGAGGAAGACATGAATAATGCAATTGCTGTTAGATACTGGGGATTTCAAAGAACTTTTTGGGATAATATGTGTGAGGTGGATTTTCAAGGGAATTCTTGGGGGTGGACCCACCTAATATGCATTATTTTGAAGCTACACTTTGAGTGGATACCCATTGCCTATCTGATTACCTAGTCAAGGTCTCTTAAAAGAGCTGTACTGGACAAATCAATGACAGAGGGTCAGGAGATGATTTTGGTTTGAGCTGTGATATAATGACCTTGAAACCACAAGAAAACCCCTGGGTAGGACTGCTCCTGCCAGAGCCCTGCACACATCCTTAATGTTAAATAATCTCATACTATGCTAAAAGCTAAATTAATTTGACTTCGCTCTTAAATTACAGGAACACAACCTGTGTGATTTGCATTCTCTCGGCCTGCCCAAGTTCTCTTGTGTGTCCGTATAACTCTCAGTGTGGTTCCCCCAGTGTGACCCAGCCTGTTCAAACTGTTTCCAGTGCCCCCAGGCAGCATGCTACAGCCTTAAACACATTGACTCACAATGTTCATTAAGGCTGCATCTTCACTATGAGCTAGAGGTGGGATTCCCATTTTATCGAGCCAGCATTTCAAAATTAGCAGTGTAGCAGTAGTATCATGGACAGCAGTGAGCAGATGCACAGACTAGTTTCACTGAGTAGAAACCTGCCTGAACCTCATGGGTATGTTATTGACATGCCTAGCCCATGCCAACACGTGCCACTGCCTGTACTACAGCAGCTACATTACTGTTTTGATTGACTTACCTCAATGAGAGCTACAATGAGTGAGTCTGCATAAGCTGGGAATCACACCCCTAGCTGACTTGTAGACACATTAAATGTAAGGTGTTACACAACTGTTGGAAAGGGCTTCCTTGCTCTTCCCCGAGGGACGTAGGTTCTAGTTCCTAGATAAACCTGTTGGGTGAAATACACATTCCATTATAGCAGCAAAGAGCCCTGTGGCACCTTATAGACTAACAGACCACATAATGGACTAACATTCCATTATGTGGTAGAAAAAGCACCATGGTAGTGACAGATCCTGAAACAATCTTTACAATTATTAAAGAGAAAACCCAGGTGCCACACTTGATAGAATGTTACTGAAAAGCTCCTAGAGTGACCAAAGGATGTTACCCTCATATTTATAGACTTTGTTGCCGGTTTTGGCTCACTGCATCAATCAGTGCTGTGGATACGGCTTCACCATTGTGGGATTTATGAGGGCTTAGTGTGCCACATAGAGGAACACTACTATCAGGACCAGCACAACCCACTAGGTGACCTAGGTGGTCGCATAGGGCACTGACATTTGGGGGGCAGCGACTGTGGCGGCCAGATGTTCTGCCACCGCTGTTGTGGGCGGTATTTTGGGGGCGGGAACTTCTGCCTTCTCTGTTGGGGACACTACTTTTGGGAGCGGGAGCTTCTGCCACCTTGGGCCCCAAAAAGGCTGCTGGTGCTCTTGTGCGAGGGTCAATGGTTGTATCACAAACTGGTTTTCTGTAGAATCAGGGGTGCATCAGGTATGTTTCTCCAAACTTGTATTTAATGTTATAATAGACTATCAGATGACAAGATTGATTGTGGCCCAGGTAGAGGTGTACTATTTAAAGATTCATCTTGAGTGAATCTTAAATACGAGGATGATATTGCCTTACTTGGAGAGACTACTGACCATGAGCTGAAAAAAAGTGTTTTATCTATGATGATAAAATGAAAACCATCCATGCCTCTGATAAAACAGAAATGAATGTCCTGGTGATGTGAATGTAGATGGCAATGACATTGAATGGGTGAACAGTTGTATCTATCTGGGTAGCTGGTTGACAGCAGGAGGGACTATGTCTGAAGAAGTCACATATATGATCAGTCTTGTGTCAGTGGCATTTAAGCATCTTCAGATACCTCTCTTGGGATGGCAGAATGTCTACATGACAACTAAGAGATGAGTGTTGTCAAAGTTAGACTCAGGACTCACAGTTTGTCAGACCACTCTGTTTATCAGCACAGTGCTCTGCTAATGACACCTGGATAATGTGAGCACCAGGCAAGACACAATAGAACCCCCTCATTTTTTTTTTAGTTAATTTGACTAAATTGTCCACAGTCAAATGATTGCAATCAGATAGTCTCTTTATTTGGATTGTTTATAGGCATTCTTATGGGAAAAGGCCCATTTTCCCTTCAGAATGGCTGCAAAGAAACCAAGAATTTTCACTTTTTAACATGGTCCTTTTTAACATTTTCACAAAGTTTAACTGTTTAATTCTCCCCAACCTCTGTAAAGTTAACTTTTCACTCTCTTTCCTTAAATCACTTGTTTATCTCCCAAAATGACACCTTTATCAACTCAGATTTCACCATTTTAAGTATTGTCCCAGGGATTCATGCCTGCACTCACTGCTTTTCTTACTCCTGACACTATGCCCTTAGGGCTTCCAACCTCTTTTTCAGTTTCTTTATCTGTTGCTTGCTGCTTGTGTGGGCTTCAATAATGCTATTTTCCAAATAACCGTTTTTGTTGGTGATATTGTGGCCATCTCACAACTCTGAAAGAAATGCTCAAGGAAAGGGACCAGGAAGGGCGGGGACCAGCCAAGGAGCCCACCCTCCTCGCTGAACTGGCAGTGGAACACTAAAGGAACCTTTAGATGCAGAACTCCAGCTGGCGAATAGCGGCATAGCTCCAATGAAATAAACTGGGCTACTCTAATACATGCCAGCTGAGGATCTCTCAAAGATATGACTTTAAATTCATCCGTTGACAATGTTTGGCTTATAGAGCTATGGTCTGGGGTAAATGAAGTGTCGTCCAATAGGTTGGGCTATACAAAAGAGTCTAGGGGAATCAGCTGCCCAACTCCCAATAGTCCCAGCCTCATGTTCAAAGTCAGCCAGAAAGTCTGTGGAGAACAAGACATGGAATCCCGATCTCTTCCTTCCCTGGTTAGTTTGTTCAGCCACAATTCCATATGTATGCCCACTTCCATCTCTCTTACCACCCCATCCTAGTATTGATTGCATGCACTCTCTGCCCCATTTAAGAAAGACACTGCTCCCATTTTCACAGGGAGAATTTCTTCTTTCAGATTCTTCACACAAAATAAATAGAGATCGTTGAACAGTGGGAATATTTACATGACGAAAACCATCTCTATCTTTGATATCCAAATTCAAAACTTTTGCAACCTGCTTACTAAGCATCACTCAATTCTTCATGGCAGCAATTATGAGTACTTTTAAGTTTGTTAGCTCTGGTCACCACGTTTACCGTGATTGTTTTTTAAATTTCAAAGTTTCGTTTCACCATCATAGAATGTTTGTTGTTTTTTGGGGAGGGGGTTCTTTCTGGGAAATCTGAATTTTGAAGTAAAATATTTGATTTACACATTGGGAAAATTTAAAAAAAAATTTCATTTCAATTTGACATGTCAACATGACAAGATTACTCATTTCAATATAATTTAGATCAAAATATTGATTGAAAATGAAAAGCATGGTTTGTTTCAATAAAAATGGACAAAATGAAATGTTTAGATATTTCTGCATTTAAATATTTTATGATTTTTTCCTGTCACAAAAATGTTGACATTTCAACTTTATGGCCTATTTTGGGTTTAAAACAAATGTTGAAATTTGGAATTTATTGGGTGATATTTTTTTTTCTGACCATCTGTAATATTTATACAGAACCATGAATGACAAGGTCTTAATCTCATCTAATTGTAATATAAAATAAATAATAATAAAAGAAGAAGTAGTATTTCCAGATTTTTTTTTATATTTAAGTCCGTTGGGTCATGCACTTTCTATAATTGTATCTTAAGCACAAAGACTAGAAGTTGGTTGGTGTTTAATGGATGCTTGATAGTAATAATCTTCTGTAATTTGAGGAAAATAAATGGGCAGATGTATTACAGAGGTTTATATTAATGTATATAAAATATTTTGAGATGTCTGGGAAAAGAATGCTACTGAAGAACACTGCTCTCTTCTTGTAATGCCATTCTCTGTGTCACAGAGCCATAAAAATAGCCATGCTGACACAGATGTGCCATCTAAATTCGCTTTCCCATTTCTGACAGTGACCAGGAACAGATGTTCAGAAGAAGATTCAAGAATGTCACAGTAGACATGATATTTAATAGCCCTTTCAGTAATGTTATCATAATTAATCATAATAACTCTGTACATTATTCATACCCTATCTCTTTTTGGATCTTGCTACATTTATGATCTTAGCGTATCCCTATGGCAAGGAGTTCCACAATCTAATCATGTGTCTTCTTCATACCACCTGCACACGCATGGAAAACCTTCCCAACACTATCGCACCAAATCACCCGTATCATATTATGCAGATTCTATAGAAGGAAAGAAAGGATGATCTGATTGAATGAGTGTTTTCCATTCAGCTCTTCTGGTTCATGTGCATTTCTTTTTCTCTATAGACATGATACTGCATGCACTGGAGTGTTTAGACTAAATGGACAGATCCCCATAACCTTTCTGCATGTAGATATCCAGCTGAGGAGAGCAGGACTTTCACTTTTAGACCACCTGCAGGCTTGAGCCCAAACAACATTGTGTATGACCCCAATCGTGCAGACAGATTCACAGTGATGGCAGTGGTCCATACTCACACTTAATTTGTTCTAGCTGTTCACTGGAGTAAGCCTTATGCAAGACTGGACACTATGTGACTATTTATATGAACATTTGAGTTTTCAATAAGCCTATTGAAGTGTACAGCGAGATTTACAAGTCAGTAATTAGGCCTGCACTTTGGTAGGGCTCTGAATACTGGGTACTGAGCAAGAGACAGGAACAGATCTTAAATATAGTGGAAACAAAGCCATTAAGATGGGTGCTTGGAGTTATAGGTTCTGACCATGTTTCGAATGAATAAAGTAGGGGAAGTGTGAAGGTGGTATCAGTTATAGAAAAGCTGAGGGAATCCAGGCTTAGAGGGTTTGGCCAACAGGGGGTTACATTTAGAGGAAGAGAGTAAGAGAAGTGTAGGTAGACCCAGAATTAGGTGGATGGATGTCATGGTAAAGGATTTGATTAGCTGTAGAGTTTCCAAGGGATAGCGTTAAAGACAGACTGGAATGGATTAGAAGGACACAAAGAGCCAATCCCATATAGATAGGAGTTAGGCTGGAATAAGGATTGAGTTCAGTAAGTGCAGTAAAAGGTTGAGATACTATATTTCAAGATTGTCACTGTGACAGATATGAAAGTGTCCTGTAACATCCTGCACAAACTTTAACGAGCTAAGTTAAACCTTATTGAATTAAGGTAAATATCTTTGAAGTTGATTGTATTAAAAATGCAAATATTTATGTAGTATTATAGTATTTTGTACTATTTATGTACTATTACAGTATTTTATGGAGCTGACTGGAAAACAGTTCCCAGAGAGTAGTTATCAGTGGTTCACAGTCATGTTGGAAGGGCATAGCTAGTGGAGTCCTGCAGGGATCAGTTCTTGGTCCGGTTTGGATAATGCATAGAGAGTACACCTATAAAGCTTGCGGATAATTGAGGATAATTCCAAGCTGAGAGGGGTTGCAAGTGCATTGGAGGATAGGATTATAATTCAAAATGATCTGAACAAACTGGAGAAATGGTCTGAAATAAACAGGATGAAATTAAATAAGGGCAAATGCAAAGTACTAAACTTAGGAAGGAATAATTAGTTGCACAAATACAAAATGGGAAATGACTCCCTAGGAAGGAGTACTGCGGATTGGGATCTGGGGCTCATAGTGGCTCACCAGGGAAATATGAGTCAACAGTGTAACACTGTTGCAAAAAAAAAAAAGCATCATTCTGGAATGTATTAGCAGGAGTGATGTAAGTGAGACACAAGAAGTAATTCTACCACTCTATTCCACAATGATTAGGCCTCAGCTGGAGTATTGTGTCCAATTCTGGGTGCCACATTTCAGGAAAGATGCAGAAAAATTGGAAAAAGTCCAGAAAAGAGCACCAAAAATGATTAAAGGTCTAGAAAATATGACCTACAATGGAAGATTAAAAAAATTGGGTTTATTTAGTCTGGAGAAGAGAAGCCTGAGAGGGGACATGATAACAGTTTTTAAGTACATAAAAGGTTGTTACTAGGAGGAGGAAGAAAAATTATATTTCTTAACCTCTGAGCATAGGACAAGAAGCAATGGGTTAAAATTGAGGCAAAGGTGGTTTAGGTTGAACATTAGAAAAAACTTCCCAATTGTCAGGGTGGTTAAGCGCTGGAATAAATTGCCTAGGGAGGTTGTGGAATCTCCATTTTTGGAGATTTTTAAGAGCAGGTTGGACAAACACCTGCCAGAGATGGTCTAGATAATACTTAGTCCTGCCCTGAGTGCAGGGGACTGGAGTAGATGACCTCTCGAGGTCCCTTCCAGTTGTTCTGTGATTCTTCTTCTGCTTGAAAAATCCTAATGATTGTAATAGGTAAGAATCCAATTATATACTGCAGATACTAATTTGTGTTTCCAACAAAATAGTCTAGACCAACTGACAGAGGATGTAATTATTTTATATAGATTTGGCCAGATGTCCAGTACTTGTCAATTGGCCATAGTTTCTTTGCACCAATCTGCCAGATCCCATGCTTGTGTGACATGCAGCTGTGCTCTATTGAAGTCATAAGGCCAGATTGCAGAGAGAGAATAATTCCTCTATAGCCTGATGGCTTGAACACTCACCCACATGCAGAAAACCATGTATCCAGTAAGCCTACACTCCCTTTTTATGATGTATCCACAGAGGTACAGCTTCAAGAGGAGAGATTGAGGGAGCCTCACATCAGACTATCCCTTAGTCAGAGCTGAAGGGTATTTGTGAATACCAGTAAGACCCGATTCTGGGATTTTAGGCATCTAAAATGGTGGTTAGGTGCAAAGTCCTTTTGTGTATCCAGCTAATTGTTATTTAAAACACACAAATACCATCTCTCTTTTTCTCATCTCTCTCTCTCTCTCTCTCTAAATTTAGTATAGTTAAACACACACATTTTACAGAATGGAATAGGACTCTCTTTACATTCATTCTATGTAGATGATCTCTCCTATTTTCAATTTTTTTATGATGTGTTAATTCATTTTTTTTCTGGTTTCCAGGTCACAGAGATTTCTTGAATAACTGACAATGAAAAATCAAACCACAGTGACCGAATTTATCCTCCTGGGACTTTCCAGTGACCCACAGATGCAGATTTTCCTCTTTCTGCTTTTTTAGTTATTTACCTAATCACTCTGGGTGTAATATGGTGATCATGGTGGTGATAAAACTGATTCTCACCTTCACACCCCTATGTTACTTCTTCCTCTTCCATTTGTCCTTTGTTGATATCAGCTATTTCCTCAGTCACGGTGCCTAAAATGCTGATGAACTTTCCTAGCAGTGCACAAAACTATTTTCTGTCAATGGCTGCATTGCCCAGATGTTCCTTTTTTCCTCTCTATTGGTGCTGAAATTTTCATTCTCTCAGCCATGGCTTATGACCGTTATGCTGCCATCTGTGATCCATTACATTACGTGCAGACAATGAGGAAAGGGATCTGTGTTCAGCTGGTAAGTGGTGCATGGACCATGGGCTTCCTATGCCCTCCTTAACACAGTTTTTGCCTCAAGTTGCATTTCTGTGGGCCCAATCAAATCAGCCATTTCAGCTGTGAGCTCCCTCCTCTTTACAGCTGTCCTGCACTGAGACCTTTACAATCAAATGGTCCTTCTTACTTCTGCTTGGTATTTGGGTTGAGCTCCTTCCTCCTCACCCTGATCTCTACATTCACATCATCTCCACCATCCTGAGGATAAGCTCTACAGAGGGCAGGCGTAAAGCCTTCTCCACCTGCAGCTCCCACCTTATTGTGGTTGGCTTGTTGTACATGACATGCTTTCTCTCTATATATTGAACAGAAAATTCTTTGAGTGTGCTTTCTTAGTATTTTCTATGCAATATACATTATTTTTATAGGCAAAAGATGGATTTCTGAAGTACACAGATTAGAACTAGAGGGTTGCACACTTCATTGCTTCTGTAGGTTGAACTGTACTTCCAGTGCGAGAGATCAGTTTATTGAGCTGCTACCTCTGATATGTGTAGGCAGCAGCAAGGGGCACCAGAGAGACTACATTGCCTATAAACACCAGGCAGTCTGTGGGCCTGATTTTCTTCTAAATCAGGCTTATCCAGTTGTCTATTTTCACTACAGTTAGTAGACTTTTGCCCAATGATACCAAGAACATTCCCTAAAATTTTGGAATTAATCAGATGTGGTTTTCAAAAGTTACAACATTATATCCAGGCAAAAAGATGGACAGAGAAATGCCATCAAATCTAAGTGTAGCGAGAAATGGCAGCAAGTTAAAGGTAGTACCCTCACTTTGCTTGGCCAAAAATAGCGCTGACAGTTTTGTTCAATCTAATTTACCTCTTTCCATTGCGAGTCACTGAAATTTATGACGCTTGAGGCAACAGTGAAATATTTTAAAAAGTTTGAAACTCATCAGTAAATCAGAACAGCAGGATATTGAGCGATAAGATCAATATACATTAGATTCTCAGTACCATTTTTAGTAAGCAGGTGTTGCCTGCAAGGGACAAAATGACAAAATGAAACCTCACAAAATGGAAAAATATTCCATTCTATAACATAAAATTTTAGGGAATTCCCGTTTAAGTTGTATAAGTTTATGAAAGTGCCATGAACTTCCCAATGACATTTGGCTTTATGTATGCTTTCCATGTGCTTTGTCTTGATAAAGATAATTGTTTGCTTATTAGCTATACTGTTTTTTTCCTCTTTTTTTTTTTTTCTCCTTCCTCTGAAGTATCAGGGTTGGCCACAGTTGGAGACAGGATCTTGGATGGGATGGGCCAAGGCTCTGAGGTGGTACTAAGTTTTCTCTCTCTCAGATGTTTGTCTACACTGTTCTTGCTCACATAATCAGGGACTAACTGATTGACAATTAGCTAAGGATAGAAAAAGTAACTGCACTTTTTTTTTAAGTACATTGGAAGCAGGAAGCCAGACAAACAATCAGTGAGGCCACTGGATGATCAAGATGCTAAAGGATCACTCAGGAAGGACATTGCTGTTGTGGAGAAGCTAAATGAATTCTTTGCATTAATCTTCACTTCAGAGGATGGGAGGGAGATCCTTCAGCTTAGGTGATAAATTAGAGGAACTGTCCCATACTGAGCTGTCGATAGAGGAGATTTTGGAAGAAATTGATATATTAAACAGTAATTAGTCATGAGGACCAGATGGTATTCATCCAAGAGTACTGAAGAAACTCAGATATGAAATTGCAGAACTCCTTCTTTTCCTTATTGTCCTGAAATCTATCATTTCACAAGCACTTTCTCCCAAAATTGCCTTCCACCTTCAGATTTGCAACCACTTCCTCCCTGTTGGTTAGAATCAAGCGAAAAATGGCCCCGCAGCCACACCTTTCACCCCCATTCTGACCCCCACTCCCCCGCTAAGCCCCTTACTCCCATTCTGGCCCAACCTGCCTACGTAGGTTTGGCAGTCGTGAGGTCCCAAATGGGGCCATTGCAGAGTAATAGGTCACATCCATAGACTGACTATGAACTCCTTGGCTACCCCGAGACTCAGGTTTGCCCCTTCGCCCTGACTGCCCTTTTTGAGTTCCTGATATTGATAGTCTTCCAAATAGCCCATGGAACTCGGGAATGGTGTAGCTCATAGGGCTAGCTTGCTTTTAGTATATTCAGTGCCTTACCTTCATTGTATTTAGCTATTTTCATTATATTCAGCTGTAATGCAAGAAACTTACAGGCCTATATCCTGTAAGATATTAGCTGAAGCATTAGTTAGCAGAAGTGTGGTTAAGTAGTCTGTAACCCTTGGCACAGAGCAACCGTTACCTTTAGGTTTGGGGAACTAAGAAGAGCTTGCTCAATGGCAGGAGTTAGAATGGTCCAGTAAATTTTGCCATGGAGAGATAGCTCAGTGGCTTGAGCATTAGCCCTCTAAAAATCAAGTTTCCTGAGAGAACACCATGGCTGTTTTTTCTTTATATAACAAACTACAGCACTTTTCCTAATGAAATGGAAACTGCAGGGGTCATTTCTAGAAGTGCCTAAATGATTTAGAGCCCAAGTCAATGGGACTTGGTTGACCAAGTTACCTGAAAGAGGAGGTAGTATCCATTCTTCCAACCATTAGCCCAGTGTTCCTTACTGGTGTTCTGGAAGACCTGGTTTCAATCCTGTAGAGCAGGGACTGAAACTTTGACCTCCCAGCTGAAGGCCCTAATCACCAGTATATAAGTACACAGGGGTGGAGTTTTCTCAAGCTTTCCCATTGAAGCTATTCCACTTTATATATACTTATATATTCCACTTGGCTAGTCATGAGGCAAAAATTACACTGTAGCTCAGTGTTAGGAGACTCCTTCGGTAGATTCAACTCATTAGTCCACTGAGTGTATAAATAACTTTCCTTTATACATTGTAGAACAGCTTCAATACTCCAGATATTAAGGTACTTTCCTCAGAGAGGGGAGATCTCACTTCAGATTTCTTCTTCCCCCACCCCCACATAGAGAAGGGAAGAAAACCATGGTCCCCCACATGCAAGGAAAGTCACCTAACCAATGAACTGAAGTTACAAAAAAAGCAGCAGCAGAGGGACTCTGCTTCCTCCTGATGTTTTGTGAATTTAGCACAATCTTTATTTTTCTGGCTGCAATAATTCAGGAAAATTTGTGTTAAAATTATGAATAATTCTGAGCTGACCAGACCTTCTTTTTTGGTGAATAAACTTACGGTTTATCTCCTCCTTTGTCTCAACAATTATTTACTGCCATCATAGAATCATAGAACTTGGGCTGCTGATTGTAGGGCAGTGGTTAAGGCACTGGACTGGGACACAGGTGAGCTAGGTTTAATTCTGGTATGCATCAGTGACTTCTTGGGGGGGAGGGATAGCTCAGTGGTTTAAGCATTGCCTGCTAAAGCAAGGATTCTGAGTTTAATCCTTTAGGGAGGGCCATTTAGGGATCTGGGGCAAAACTCTGTCTGAGGATTGGCCCTGGTATGAGCAAGGGGTTGGACTAGATGACCTCCTGAGGTCCCTTCCAACCCTGATATTCTATGAACTGGAAGGGACTTCAAGAGGTCATCTTGTCAGGTCCCCTTCACTCAAGACAGGGCTAAGTATTATCTAGATCATCCCTTACAGGTGTTTGTTTGTGCAACCTGCTCTTAAAAATCTCTAAAGAGGGAGATTCCACAACATCCCTAGGCAATTTATTCCAGTGTTTAACCCTCAATCTGCAGTTAGAGTGTTTCTTAATTGTCAACCTAAACCTCCCTTCAGCTGATTTAAGCCCATTGCATCTTCCGCTTTTTCCGATGTTAAAGGAGAACAATTTTGTCTCCCTGCTCTGTTACATTTTATGTACTTGAAATTGTTACAATGTACTCTCGTCATGTCTCTTCTCCAGACTAAATAAGCTTTTTTTTTTTCAAATCTCCCTCAAATCATAATTTTCTAGAACTTAATCATTTTTGTTGCTCTCTTCTGAACTTTCCTAATTTGTCCACATCTTTCCTGAAGTGCGCCCGTAATGGACACAGCCTAATATACACTTTTTGTTTTTTTAATTGACTGTTGCTGAGATTGTGTACCTAATCCTTGAATAATCCAAGTCTCTTTGCTTTATTCAGGCACTACAGAGCATGCTTGAGTGTTGACCCAGCCACTTACTGGTAGCTTGTTACAGAGTGAACTTCAGGGATCTTGTCCCAAGTGGAACAAATCAGAATTAAACCTTCTCAGAAATCAGCTTTTAATCTTGGGGCAGTTCAGGAAAGGCTTTTATTCCACTCCCACAGATAACCCTACACACCTTGATGTTTCAATTGTCCGGGTAAACGGGTCCAGATTCATGTCCATAGACTATTGGATGTCTTGAGAGCTGTTTCCAGATGAGATAGACTAGTAGTCTACCCCTATTGATTTGGCTAAGAATACAGAGAAACACAGCTCAGAATGATCTACACCATATTTATGATTCCACATTTAAAGGCATGAGTTGATTCATATTCCCATTCATTTTAATTTTCAATTCAAAGGACCAGATTCTGCTCCACTATCAAGGGTGGATCTCTCTACAGAGTCCCATGATTTCTGCTGGATGCAACTACTCTCACACTGTCAGTTACAGCACTAGGAGCCGTGCTTGCCAACCCACTACTATATGCAAGCTTCACCCCTCTCCTCTCCCTCTCTTTCTCTCACCGCAACTTGAGATACATTATTATTCAGTTGGTGCATGTTCGCAGTATGTTTGTGTGTTGTGGGTGGTGGTGAGGTTGGGGCCAGGGCAATTCTCTGACGCTGCACTTAGCTTTGGATTCCCTTAGCACAGAATCTGCTTTGTGACATGTCTGGTTCTAGTACAAGATCTCTTGGCTTGGCATTGATCTGTGAGTGATATGGGAGAAAAGATTTTAATTTATCATGTGCAGACATTAGGGTTTAACGATCAATTTGTACCTTGGACCGGAACACTAGCGTCATTCCCATTCTCAACTAAATGGACTATTATCAAAATGCCATCCTGTCAGAGGGGCAGCACAGATTCTCTTATGTATGAGCTGCCCTGATATTCAGAGTCAAAAGAGGAAGCTGCTGCTAAACATGTCCGGATTTGTACCTATAAATACTGACTGGGATCGGAATTGTTGGTTTAGGTTCAAGAGTCTTGTAACCCTCGACAGAATTTCCTGTATTTCAAGTGCTACAATTCAATTCATTTCTTGTCTTTTCCTTCACATTCTCACAGTACCTTAGCGCTGTTTGCTGGAGCATGGGGCACGGCATTTTTTGGCAAATCCACTTTGGACATGTTTTATTTAAACCCTTTAGCTTCAAGTAACTCCTAGATTTGTGTTTGTTCTGTTCTTTTTATAATCGTGCTCCTTCATGCGCAGATTCTTCATATTCCTATCCTGTCTATCTCTGTTTTTTGCATTGTGTGCTGGCCACAGCAACATCAATTACTGGACTTGTTCGCTGTTTTCTGCAACTATTGTCTGCGTCTGCAGGCACCACTTTCCGGTCTGTTGCAACTTGCCCAATTATCCAATTATCTCATCTTCATTCTCTAGAGCTTTGGTGTTCTATAGCCACAGTTCTTGTTGGAAGTATGATTATTTACAGCGCTCCATTTCATGGCACTTCTATTCGAGAGTGTCTTCATGCATTCTTTCACCCGAGAGCCCTGCAGTTGCTCAACGCATGCATCCACCATCCTTTCTTTTTATAACACATTCTGGGCTCAAGGAGCAGTGTGGGAATTTGACTTCTTACATGAATACACCCTTGTAAGCATTTCTAAATCCGCTCATAGATGAAGCTCTCCTTCTTTTTTCAGGCTGACCTTTTACAAGTCATAAGTTGTCAATCTTCTATCCACCAATAGGTGTGATCTGTCTCCCCACTGAATGTCTATTATTTCTGGATGTAAACCTTTCAAGTCTTGTTGCTTTCTCCTTTCTTGGGCTTGTATGGAGCATCAGTCATGTTTGTTATCATGATCGGATGATCGTTATATTCTGGGTTAACTCTTTCATATATTTGGATATTATATCTTCATTATCATATTGTTTCTACAGATAGCAGAGGTTTTCGTCTTATCACATCATGCGTGAACCTGTCTATGACTTGCTTGTTATCTAATACTCTGACATCACCGGCAGCGCCACGTGTTTCTTTGGATGTCAGTTTTTTCCTTTTCTCTCGCATTCCACTGATCACTTCAGCATATTCTTTACTACTGAATCCCCCACATAAGTAATGGCGTCAGATCCACTTGTTTAACTCAGTTTTGTTCCCATGAGTAGTTATGATACAACTGTATATTGTTTTCCTCACTTTTTCTTTCAATTTCTTATTTAGTAGCTCTGAAGAGTTCCCATTCCAAAGATATTGTGGGTGCGTCATGCTGAGATATGATGAATAGGTCAATTCATTAATTGTATTCTCCGCAGTTGTACTGTTCTGGATATTTTACAGATGCTGACACAGATGTTACCAAGCCAAAGCATTAGCTTTAGTAGCTTCACAACTTTTCCACAATCATTCCAATCTTCTGTAGCCCTTTTATGTGACTGTGCATGTGTTCAGATTGCTCATTTCAAATAATTGTTAACTGGTTGTATGATCTTTGCTGATCTATGGAAATTGTGGTGAATCTCATAAGGATCCATTGTTAGTGCGCTTGTGACCACAAACAGCACTGTGATAGGATTCCCTTGAAAGATTTACTCTATTTAAGTTGACCTCAATCAATGAGTCCCTTCCGTAGGGTCTAGTGCTCCATTAAACAAGATTGCTGCAGAAAGGGAAATGCATCTTGTGGATTGAACCAGGGAATTTTCTGTTCTATGATTTGGAATGATGAACAGTTGTATGCTCTTCTGGTCGGTACCCACACAATCATTTAACTTTTTCTTTCTTTGTTTGCATTGTACCTTTTTGGGTTCTGGGAAGAGAGCAGGCGGGGACAGCCAGCCCAGGGATGAAGGCCACACCCCAACTACGGGGGAACTACAGGATCTGGAATCAAAGATTTGGGGACACAGAATGAATACAGCGGACAGGAATGCAGTCAAGGGTTCAAAGAAGGAGCCTTACGGATACACAGACAGAGATCCAGGACAGCTTCCACTGCTCCTCAAAGGCATCGCGTGCCGAGTGGACACTGCCCGAGACCTCTGCCCGATACGTGAACGGACAGAGGATCGGAATTTGTTTTACTTGTAGCGGCGTGGTACCCTCTCCTGCATGTGAGGCTTTAGACAGCCCAGTCAATGAAGTCTTGTGGCTGGGCAAGAAGCCTTGGACGGACGGGGAAGATGCTCAGGCTGTGGCCAGTGCCCCGGTCAGGCCGCTGGCCTCTAAGAGTCTGGGAGCCAGGCTAGTTTCTCTCCGATTCTGTAGAGGGAGAGATCTGACTGCAGGGGACCTAAGCAATACACTTAGATTGGAAGCAGGGCTGGAAGGGCCAGGGAGCTGGGCGCCTCGGCATGGAAAGCCCCAGGATGCAGTCGACTCGTAGGTCGACTAGTGCAAGGTGCTTGGATAGCTGGATGGCAGCAGTGTCCAACACCTTTGGCCTGTGCATTGAGTGGTGATACTGCAGTCTGCCCAGTGAACAGGAAGCTAGATGAGGACTGGTCAGTAGCAAGACTAGGCGAATAGGATAATGAGCGAGGACAGCCCAGTTCAAACGGTGTACCGGGTCCTGGGCGCAGGACACGGCCTGCGGAGAGCGCTCAGAGGCTGGATGCTAATTCCTGAGGATAACAGCAGGAGCACTCCGGGTGAGTCTGCGCGACGGGCTACATGCATCTTGTGTGATTCCCCCTGTTTAGCCAGAGTGGCTTTTTTTCCTTTCATGTTTTACAGTGCTGCCTTTCACTCAGGAACCAGCATGTCCATTAGTGAGCCAAGCACTATCCGATCTTCTTTGCCAGATTAATTGTTAGAAGTTTCATATATTTGGTAAACATGAGTCAGTCTATAATCATAGAATCAATACAACCTTCTTTCGTCCTGTCCTTTTTCTTTTTTTTTCTTCTGTATTAGAAGAGTTTTCCCTCTCACCATCCAAATGGTATTCCATTCTCCAATCACTGTCATTTGAACAACTAATAAATTCACAGAGTGTTGTAAGGTGTTGTAGCCAAATCATGCCCCATCTGTCTGGGTGATTTCCAGTTTTTCATTTATCTCAGTGCCTCATTATCTTTCTGTGTATTGCTCTGTGAGGTGTTCTTTTGTAAACCTTTTCTCCCTTTTGTAATCTGGTTTCACTGTCTGCTTATGGTGCACCAGTCCAGAACACATTTCCTCTCCAGAGCAGTGAACTGCATTTATTTGACCTATAGGCTGATTTATTTTTTTTTTTTTTGAACATCAGTCAGATAAAACTCTCCTAGGGCTCTGGATGAGTGATGTTCTTTATGATCTAATAACTTGTGACTGAAATCTTTCAAGTTCATGACTTTAAGTGATCAGCTTCTCTTACCTTTTCCTTCATAATTTCTCATCTTTTCATTCAACTGATATCTTCATCTCCGAGGCGTTACTGCTCTTGTATCTCTTGCAAATGATTTGTCATATTCATTCCACTAGTACTGGTATCTCAATGAAAAAGCGTATTCTTCTGTTTTAACCTTCATTTCCATGGAGATTCATTGAAGACTAAGTTTTTAATGGTTCATATGTGCAGAAGGATTAATGTTAAACAATGAACGTGCTACGGTTTACGTGTAGCATAATTGTTAATTGTACTGACAATTGTTGCTGGTTGTTTTCTGCAGCTTCCTTGAGCACTTCATTTTAGGCTCACATTATACTCATCCAGTGGGCTGTCATGGTCATGCAAATCTCTCCACTGTAGTGCTGCAGTGCTCAATGTCTCTTACACTCTGCATGATCATCGATCTCCAAATTCGTTATATTTTCTGTACTTCTTCAGCGTGCTTCGTCATCATAATTTTGTCCTCAGAATTTTCGTCCTTTCTGGCTTCCTTTTATCCTGATGTCATTGTCCCTCTAAATGTTTGCATGTACTCTACATACTTACTCTCGGTTTCAGGCTTTCAATTCATTGTATAAATTCTCCTCTTTGGAATAAAGCTCTCTGTTGTGCATTGAGTCTATGTCGGTCATTTTTCTCTGTGTTTCATTTCTCTCCTTCCTAGTGTTGGAGCATTTTCTTTGCTCCAGCTCTTACTCTGCTGTTTTGTCAAAGACAACCGCAGGATCACTCATTGGTTTATAAGACAGACTCCTTTTCACTCTATTGTCACAATATAACTCTAGTTGTTAGGATCGAGTTGGCTATGATATATAGGTCGACCACCTCCACACAAAACACTGCTGAATATAGAAAGAGACTTCATCCGTCGGTCTTCTGAGGCCCACTTGATGTAATCAATTGATATGGAATGCCTTTCTCCATACTGGTTTGTTGTTATGAAATTCTCCATTATCCCGCTGGATAGGGAAATAAGCACGATTCTCTCTCTT
>NW_027425338.1:0-8385 GCF_003597395.2 Chelonoidis abingdonii
TTGGGGTACCCTTTCGCACTCCTCTCCATGCATTGTATTTTAGCCCAAAGGAACTCTAGGTCTCTATATACGGATTTACTACCAGAGGGTTCGACTGATAGCCTATTCATCCAAGTATCCATGGACATGCCTGTATTCACCATCTATTGGGAGTTACCCAACCAGTTACCAGACTGTTGCTACGGTTGTCCAAGTGATTTGCTCCAGAAGTGAGATACAGAGCTTTGCGGCATTCACACACCTGGAGCAACACTAGGGTAATATCTGTAGTCTTAATGTTTAACCCAAATGCAAGGGACAGTTCTGGCTGTGGATCCCATGTGCAGAACACCTGTCACAATGTCTTGTGCACATCGTATCTCACTAGTAGCTAGTAGATTTACGAGAGGCACTATATTCAGTCCCTGGTCCCATTGTCTTAGTCCTAGTGCGCCTCCTCAAGCCAAGACCTACCCTGGAGGGGAGACCAGGGAATGCCTATCTGTGGAATAGATCCTGATCTGTAGGAACTGCAAGGAGAGCCGCGGTTGGTTCAACAGAGATACAGCAAGGGACAGCAAAGAAGGCTGCGATAAACAAAAGAGATAGATAAGATAGATAGATAGATAGATAATAGATAGATAAGACTTAGAACCTTACTGTCGTAAATTGGGCTAGACAACTCTAGAGCCCCTTTAAATTATTGGCATTATATTAGCTATCTTCCAGTCACCGGATACAGAAGCTGATTACCAGGATAGGCTTACAAAACCATCAGTATTTCCCGCAACATCAAATTTGAGTGCTTTCCACCAGAACTCTTACGTGAATCCATCTGGTCCCTTTTTATTTGTTGAGCTGATAGTGATCTTTGGTCCCCAGATGTTTTGCGGCTAGACATTCACGACCTAACGGTGGTTATATATATACAAATACTCATCAAACTTTAGTGCAGGAATCTTTTGCCCAAAAAACAGATTCTTTCTTTATCTCACAGAATCGCCAGTAATTAAGTCATTGTACATCGCAGACCACTCACATATTTTTAACTACTACCAACCATGTTGACAAGGTTTTGCTGTTACCAAGAATGAATGCCAAGTTCATTCATTAACATTGTTGTCAGTGGAAAAGGCAGGTAAACAAATCTCACCAGTAAGCAATTAACTCAAATAGAGGGCATTTAAGCGATTCAGTATCTAATCTTCTTAAACAAACTATCAGCACTTTAAACAATACAAAAATAAAATCTGCTTGCTTGCCTGCATTTGGTATGATGGATAAGAAAAGCATTGGCGGCATAAGGACCATCAGATTCAGCATATTGTACAATGCAACACTATTACTGAACGTCTTTTCATCAAGCTATCACCTACCTGACCACCACTTGTATATGCTTAGCTTTCATCCTCAACTCGGGTCTTTAGAAAAAGCTGTACGCAGATCCATTTTCGGCGGCAAATACTTCACGATAATAGAAACACCAGTCTCATTAAAGATGGGTTTCTGCTTCTTATAAACAGTCCGACTTTCTCTGCTTCTGATTTCCCTGGCGGCATGTGGTGAGAGAAGGTGATGCTGCAGTTTTACTCTATAGCTCGCACAGATCATCATAATAAACCCTGCACTGATGCAGACCCTCCTGTTTCTGAATGTTACTTAGAACATTTGTTATTACCGCCTTTTGAGCTTTTTTGCTAGCCTTTCTTATTACATGTACGGTAAGTGACTAACAGCTCTCTCATAGTTGCTTGTAAAGCAGATACTCAGCTGACAGCATCCCTGCAGCAACCCTCTCTCTGTTTCTCATGATTAGGTCACTCCGCTGTGTCTCCGCTCACTCCATACAAGTCCTACCTCTCCGTGAACCCCACAGGTAAAGGTCCAGTGGGAAAATAAGCAGAATGTAAACAGGTGAGGAGTTTCGGTGTTTACTTGCAGCCCCCCACTTTCTTATATCTTAAAGCACACTGCTCTGTAAGACCTATCTCTGTACCCTTCTGCAATCTCGGGTGCTGGCTTAACTTTTACACATGAGATGCTGGGTTTCTCACATCCAACTTGTTTGAGTGAACCGCGAGTTATGTTCTCTTACCATTTTTAGTTAAGATGATGGTTCTTTTCTTTTATTTGCTCTCAGTGCCCTGCTAATAGTACAGTTCCTGCAGTTTACATTTAAAGTTGGGCCCCTACTATGGGTGTCTTTCGGACCCCGTGCCATGCACTCGCAGGATTCACTTAGTCACTGCGTACCCATTTTTAATTTAATTTTACGATCCTAGCTGATGCATAAGTCCGTGCTTGTAATAGATCAGCTAAGATCCAACAATTCTCTCGAGAGATGCCTGCGAATCGACGCATCCAACAAGCATGACAACAAATTCCACAAGACCACAGTAAGTCTGGATGTTAAAATACATAGTTTGTGGCTTACTAATTTGAGAGACATTATATTTGAAAGTGAGCATCTGACTGTTAAAATTTTGGTCTACACTACCTTGCTAAGTCAATCCGAGATACACTGCTTATGTTACATAAACAATGTAACTTCAGTCGACGTAGCTTAGATCCACTTACCACGGTGTCCACACTATGCTATGTCAAAGGGAGACACTCTCCCCTCAATGTATCTTCCACCTCTCGTTGAGGTGGATTACTGATGTCAACGGAAAAACGGTCTCCCATTGATGTAGTGTGTCTTCACTGGACCCGGTACATTGATGCAGAGTGAGGGGTGAAAGGGCTCTTACACAGCTGTGTCTTTGGCTTCTAGATAATACAACAGTAGGGAAATGGAGATAGAAAAATAATGATCAAAGAATCCTGGTGCTGGAAGATCGAATACATCTCAAGTTGGGCAAAAATCCACAGTGAGCAGCACAGTTAATTCACTATTTCAATTAAATATAGTTGTGGTTTAAGATACAGATCAAATGTAAGACACTAAACATAAATTATCATTTGAACCCTTTAAGGCTTTAGCTATCAGTTAAGTCAGAGAGCTAGAGCCAGTCAGATTATAAATCAGTGCAAAACTTTGACTTTGCATCAGATACCCAAAGTCAGAAAAAAATCAGGATTTGGCAACCAAACATGTATTTGTTTTTAGCAAAATACTAGTGTAAAGTGAAAATGTTACGTTGCCAACAAAATAAAATTGTGGTTTTCAGTTTAAAAAAAAATGTTTCAAGTATAGCAGAAATTTTACCTGGACATTTTTTAAAAAACAAAAATGGGCAGGAAATCTCCAACCGCCCCTAATTGGAAATTGAGTTTTAAAAAAAGTTGGGAACCATTGTTCTTATATTTAATAATACAGCCATTTCAAGCCTGTTTCTTCTGTTACAACTGAGTTTATTTCTGTTTCAAAGGAACAGTTATGGAAAGGTAAAAAACCAGCACAGCAGCAAAAACAGGATAGCAGCAAAGCCTGCAGATTGTGTTTTGTACACTCTAGCATGTGTAAACTGTAAACTCAGGTCAGCTTTGCACCAGCCACCTGAAGCCTGTCTATCTCAACCCTGCCCAGACGAAATGAAGGGGAGAGCATCAAGACCTCCTGCTCTAGCCCCATATCCTCTGTCCCACACTGCTGCCACCTGAACACCAAAGCTGTAAACAGGTGCACAGAACATACACATAATAAAACATAGCCCCTCCCTAACCAAGATCATAGTCCTAATAGACAAGGCAGAGAAAGTGGGAGAGAGGAAACAGAGGCATAGAAAGCGGAAGCAACTTGCCCAAAGTCAACCAGAAGGTCAGTGGCAAAGACAATAACATAAGCCAAGTCTCCTGATTGCCACTGACCTGCACAGCGCAGACATGAAGGTAGAGAGGGAAATGATAAACCATAGCAGTAAAAGAGGGATGCTCCTATCCCATCATTACACAGAGACACAAGTACAGCAGGTATCAGGGGCCGTGAATCAATCTGTAAGCAGGTAGCAGGATGTCTCTGCACAGAATCATCATAGATGAGCTAGTGCTCAGGCCACTGGGTATTTCCTTGTTTTCTTTCCCTGGGAAGAGGGGATCAGGCTGTGCTGCTGGTTTAGAAGTTTAGTTTCCTGTCCAAGATGTTAGCCTGCTGTTTGTCAGAAGAAGAAATGATAGGAATGGACCTGGCTCATCAGTCTGACCCTACTCTGAGTGGCAACCCAGTCCTATAATCCCCATCCTAAACCTACACAGCTTCATGTTAACATCAGTTAGGTTGTTTGCCCCCAACTGTTCCAATCAGGAGGCTGTTCTAGATTGTCCCTCCTCTGATGGGGACAAACTTTCTTCTCATTTGCAAGCTAAGTTTACTCATGGACAATATATACCCATTCCTTCTTCTCCCAACATTTCTTTTAGCATCAATAGATCTTCTTCCTCCCTGTTGTTTACCCCCTCGTATTTATAGAGAGTGATCAAACCCTCTCAGGCAGCATTTTGCTAGGTTTAAATTAGCCAAACTCTTTTCGGATACACCCACTCAGCAAGCTAGGGCTGTGATTCACAGCTTGCAAGGATGTACTCATGTGCTAGCTTGGTGAGCATAAATAGCAGTGTACCTGCAGTAGCCATGCTTAGTATAAAACCCCACTGAACACTGGGGCTATGTGTTTCAGCACAGTTTCCCCTTCTGTCATGGCTATACAACTTTTCAGACTTGTGCTATCCATCCTCGAGGTATTGCAAGTAGTGTATGTGATTTGGGAATCACTCCTGTAGTTCCTAGTTTAGATATAGCCTTCTCTTCTTTCCTAAACTAGCTCTCCATTGTCGCAATAGAATGACCATCATTCCTAAGATTGTTGGGTTTGGGTTATAACTTGTTCTATATTTAACCTGCATTTTTTATCAAGCCTCATGTGTGACAATGCTCTTAACTAGTGCTGTGATTGTCAGCGGTGAAGAGTGGGAGGACTCTAGGCTGACCACTGCCCTTGTCCTTCCTTCCACAGGCAGCCCATGATATACTGAGAAAGAAAATGTCCAATCAAACCACTGTGACCGAGTTCCTTCTCCTGGGATTCTCTGCGGTTCGGGAGCTGCAGATTTTACACTCTGTGGTGTTTCTAGGGATTTACCTGGCAGCCCTGGTGGGAAATCTCCTTGTTATCATCCTTGTAGTGGTTGATCACCATCTTCACACCCCCCATGTACTTCTTCCTGATGAATTTGTCCATACTAGACCTCGGCTCCATCTCTGTCACAGTCCCCAAGTCCATGGCCAACTCCCTGTTGAACACCAGGTCGATTTCTTATTCTGGGTGCATTGCCCAAGTCTTTCTCTTCAGTTTCTTTACTGCGGCTGACTTTGCTTTTTCTCACTATCATGGCATATGACCGGTATGTTGCCATCTGCCAACCACTGCACTATGAGACTATAATGAACAGGGGAGCTTGTGTCCAAATGGCAGCCAGTGCCTGGATCAGTGGAATTCCCATTTCTACTATGCAGACTGGGAACATATTTGCATTACCTTTTTGTGGCCAGCAACAAGGTGGATCAGTTCTTCTGTGAAATCCCCCAACTGCTCAAGATCACCTCTGCAATGAGGAATACCTCAGTGAAGTTGTTATTACTTCTTTCTCTTTTTCTTAGGTTTAAGTTGCTTTGCTTTTATAATTGTGTCATATGTTCAGATCTTCAAAACCGTGCTGAGAATCCCCTCTGAGCAGGGCCGGAATAAAGCCTTCTCCACCTGCCTCCCTCACCTCACTGTGGTCTCCTTGTTAGTTTGCACTGCCGCCTTTGCCTACATGAAACCCACCTCCAGCTCATCATCAGGTCTGGATGTCATAGTGGCTGTTCTTTATTCCGTGATGCCTCCAGTTGATGAATCCAGCCATCTACAGCATGAGGAACAAGGAGATAAAAAGGTGCCCTGAGGAAACTAACTGAGGGGAAGTTATCCGAAAAAGAATAAAATTTCCAGATTTATCCCATGACAGACACATGTTTCATTCTGTGCTTCTTTACAGATATAATCAACTGATGACATTATTGTCTCCATGGAATGTGATGTTCAGGCTTTTTATGCAAATATGTTGTGTTCACGGTAGTAATAATGCAGACTAAGTTCACCGAAGTCAGTGGGGTTACTCTGCTGTGAATTAGATAAGTATCTATCTATCTATCTATCTATCTAAATTATGAGGACATTTAATTCATTTCTCCATTTCCTTGTTAGAATCAATGAGTTAGCTGAACTCGAGCCTTCTGCACAAGCACGAGCTGTCACTGGGGAAACGTTAAACTCTGTGTTAATAATGTTTTTTTTGCCATTTTATTTCCTAGTTTTGCAACAGAAAAGAAGCTTGTTGATTGGAGTTAGTGGGTCATTGTGGCTACTGTATGTGGCCGTGGATATGATGATGAGTGAAGTAAAAGGCTCTTTTAAGAATCATCACATTTTTTCTAGAAAGGAGCTGTATTCTGTGCACTACTGGGGACCTGCATGGACACTTCTAAGCTTAATTACTAGCTTAGATATCTGGTATACTGCACCATCCAGAATTTCAGTGTCTGGAGCACTCCTGTCCCCCTAAAACTTTCCCCCTCCCTGGGTAGCCTTGAGACTTCACCAATTCCCTGGTGAACACAGATCCAAACCCCTTGGATCTTAAAACAAGGAGAAATTAACCATCCCCCTCCTTTCCCCCACCAACTCCTGGTGATCCAGATCCAATCCCTTGGATCTAAAAAAACAAGGAAAAATCAATCAGGTATTAAGAAAAAAGGCTTTTAATTAAAGAAAAAAAGGTAAAAGAAAACCCTCTGGGAGAGATTAGCATACCAGCTACTCTCACAGACAACAGATTCAAAAACACAGAGGATGTTCCCCTGGGCACAAATTTAGTTACACAAAAAAAAATACCCAAATACCCAATTTGATAATTCTCTTAATGGTGCATACCAAGACAAGTTACAAAGAAATAAACATAAACCTATTTATCCTTTCTAAAACTTACTACTCTGATAAGAGGCTGGTTCCTTGATCTTTTTCACTCCGGCTGAAACTGAAACTCTAAACAAAAGAAAAACTTCCCTTGCTGCCCCGCAAACCCTATTCCCGCAATTCCCACCAGCTCTTCCACCCTCATCATCCTCCTCTCCCAGCAGATAACTGTATTTCCAAAATTATTTCATTGCCATCTAAATATACTGTGGTGCCCAGGTGACTTTTCCCTACAGTTAGAAACCCTCAGATAAAACCAGGTGCCTCCTTATTCTTAGGTTCAGATTTCGGCTCAGGGTTTGATCTGATCTCAAAGTGCCCAGATGGCATGTGGGTTTGTCAACCACTATTGGACATTCCCCCTTCAAGGACTCACAGCCTGTGAGCCAGAGGTAGCTTTGAACCTGTTTATCCTCTCTCCATGCACGTGCTCAGTGTAATCCATTCACTGCGACTCCAAGTCCTTCGAAGGCTGACGGGCCTAATTGAGAACTAAACCCTTTGGCTAATAATGCTGTCAATTTATTTCCTCCAAAGAGTTGGTGAGTGGCCCTTGAGCACTGGAAACGCTCCCTGCTGTGAGGATCTGAACCCTGGTTTGATCTCTGTCTGTGCACAATAAATCAGCACCAAAACACGCCAACGTTAAGAAAAGTTAGAAGTGACTCCTTTAGAGAAGATAGGGCTGATTCCCTCTCACTCACCCTGGTGTAAATCAGGAGTAACTCCTTTCTTCTAAATGGGGCTGATTTCCCCCTCACTCACCCGAGGGTGTTACAATGGAGTATGTCCGGTCTAAGGAAGAGGAGATGCAAGTCCTTTGACTCCATCCCCTGCTGAAGTGTGGCCCTTCTGTGTGGTCTTGGGCCCTTCAAACCCAGAGTCCCCTGGGTCATGGCTGTTCTCTATGAAGTGATCTGCCCTTCAGCCTCCCACTAATTACAGCGTCTCCTACCTCATTTTACTATCCCTCTGCTCTGCCTCAGTAAACTCCCCACCTGTTGAATCTCAAGGAGCATCCACTGATATCAGAATGCCTGCTGTACCGCATCAAGGACAGCATGACTAGATACCAGGAATGGGACATGCTAGGGTACGATGGGTGGGGGTGTCCAGTGCCCTTGGTCTGACTGGGGCCAGCAACAGATGCTGCACTACCCACAGCCTGGAACAATAGAGGTAGAATGGGGAGATCTGCCCCCAATGCAGCAGCTGCCGCATTGTCTGCCTGAGTCTGAAGAGGGTCTGAGACAATGGTCATGGGAGAAGGGAACTGCCCCAGGCATCTCCATGGCCAGGGCCGGCTTTAGGAAGTGCAGAGCCCAATTCGAACAGTTTTGATGGGGCCCCAGCAGGGATGACTAAAACAAAAAAACTCTTTAAAAAAACCCCTTTCATTTCTTCCATGTATTATTTACTTTCCATGACTATATAAATAATAGCAAAATTATAT
>NW_027425339.1:0-9128 GCF_003597395.2 Chelonoidis abingdonii
GTGGCTGGGGCTCCCGAGCCGGGGACTTCAGCCCCACATCTTCTGCCAGGGTCCAGGGCTTCTCCTCCCTGCCCCAGGGTGGCTCCTCTCCCCCTCCATCCCCCCCACTGCAGCTCCTGCTGGGGTCTGGGCTTCTCTCCCCCCCCCGCCTCCCAACCCTGTGTGGCTTCTCCTCCCCTGCCCCAGCTTGGCGCTTCTCCCCCCCACTGCAGCTCCCGCAGGGGCCCAGGGCTTCTCCTCTTCCCCCCCACCAGCGTGGCTCCAGCCCAGTCCAGGGCTTCTCCTCTCCCGCTCCGCGCTGGTATCTGGAGCTTCTCCTCACCCCAACCTCCCACTGCCCCCAGCCCCAGCCTAGCCGGGCTCCCTGGGGCACCCGATGCTGCTGTGGCCGGAGCCGAGCCTGGCAGGCAGGGAGCAGCGATTCACGCAGAGGCCATGGTAGAACCATCAGCCTGAGAGGTGCGGGGCAGCCCCAGGGAAGCGGGGTGGGCAGTGCTGCTGCTGACCCCACACCCCCGCCCACCCCGAGCCCTGAGGCTGTTTGTGGGGGGGACTCACTCAGCCCAGCAGGAGCAGGGAGGGGGGAGCAGTTGAGCTTAGCCTGCCCAGCAAACAGCTGATAGTAGCTGCGCGCAGGCTGCCCCTATAGAAAAGCTCAGCTGGACATAGGTATCTCTGACCCACACGAACCCCCTGAGGACTCCTTCAGCCGGGATGTAGGTATCTTTACCCCCACAACCCCCTAAGCCCCCCCAGGGAGCCCTACAGGCTGGACATAGGTATCTGCACCCCCCCACTTCCTAAGCACCCCTGGGACCCCTATAGCCTGAAGTTAGGTATCTGTGCCCCCCATGATCCCCTAAGGACCCCCGGGACCCCTACAGCCTGGATGTAGGTATCTGTGACCGCCACAAATGCACTAAACCCCCAGGGAGCCCTCCAGTTTGGACGTAGGTATCTCTGCCCCCCACAAACCCCAATCCCCTCGGGACCCCTACAGCCTGAACGTAGGTATCTGTGCCCGCCCTGACCTCTAAGCACCCTCAGGACTCCTATAGCCTAAAGTTAGGTATCTGTGCTCCCACAACCCCCCTAAGCCCCCCAGCCACCCCTCTAGCCTGGACGTAGGTATCTGTGCCACCCACGAATCCTTTAAGCCCCCTGGGGACTTCCCGAGCCTGGATGTAGGTATTTGGGCCCCCCACAAACCATCTAAGTCTCCCCAGAGACCCCTAAAGTTGGGAGAGAGTTATCTCCACCCCCCATGAACCCATAAGGCCCACAGGGACCCCTACAGCCTAGAGATAGGTATTTGTGCACCCCAGAAACTCCCTAATCCTTCCCAGGACATCTCCAACCTGGATGCACTTATCTTTACCCCCATAATCCCCTAATCCCCCCCGGGACCCCAACAGCCTGGATGTAGGGTTATGTGCAACCACAGCCCCTCTATGCGCTCCAGGAACATCTACAGCCAGGACACTGGTATCTGTGCTCCCCATAAACCCCCTAATCCCCACGGGAACCCCTACAGCCTGGACATAGGTATCTGTGCCCCCCACGAACCCACAAAGCCCCCCAGGGACCTTTACAGCCAGGACATTGGTATCTGTGCCCCCTATGAATCTCCTAAGCCCTCCAGGACCCCTCCAATCTGCACAGCACACAGGAAAAATGTGAGCAGAGGAGACAAAAGCCATAGACAGGCACCACTGGGAGTTGAACCCAGGATCCTGACTAGACAGGTGCTTTAGCAGCTAAGCCATGGTGCCGCTCAAAAAAATGTGTTTGCAACGTTCCATTTCAGTAGCCCAGAACAACACCTGCAAATTCCAAAGTACAGGGTGTTCCAAACATTTCCCTCAAACCTTGCAGACCTTGAGGTCGGTATGGCTTCCAGTCACAAAAGCCAGAGCTGAAGACAACAGAGGCCTTTACATGTTGCTCTCCCACGCAGCCACCTGTGATATATACGTGTTAGTGATCTTGTTTCAGTGCAGCAACCTCGCCTAGCTTCTCAGTCATGGTCATCCATTTTCCACCAGCTCAAACTTTGCATTTGCCACTTTTCCCAATGTGTGGGAAGTGTTGCTCCCACCAATCAGGAGAAAGATAAGCAGCCTTGCAGAGGCCTGCGCAGTAACCCGCCTTCAAGAAAGGCTTAATTGGGAGAGCCATCAGGAGAAGGCTTGCTGGAGCAGCCAATAATATAAAGGGCTGCTCAGCACGCAGAAGTCAGTCACTCCTTGGAGTTGAGGAGGGAGGATGTGGTGCCATGAAGGAAGGAGCAGGGAGGCACCCTGATCAGAAAGTAGTGCTGGGTGGGTAAGGGGAGCATGAGTGACCTCCTGGCCGAGTACTGCAGACCGGACGCGCCTGATACAAAGGTGGAGAAAGTGCCGAAAATGTTAAGAACCTGAGAACGATCTTCTTCAATCTCAGATGCTGCTTTGGGTTAAGAGGGGGAAACCTTAACACAAGGATTGAGATCCCCAGGCAGTCCTTGATGGAGCCAGCCCTGAATCATGAAATTGGACCTATACCTTATGGACTATTTCTAAAAGGATTTGGCAACTACAACTCACCTCTACTATTTGACTCATTGAATTCAAGGATCTCTTGCTCTTTAATTGTATTTCTAAATTGAATATTTTTAAAAAACCAACCACATCTCTCTAGCTTTCTTTCTAATAAATTTTGACTTCAGTTAAGGAATTGGCTATAGCATTATTTTGGTAAGATCTAAGTTATAATGTGAACTGGTATGTGCGCTGATCCTTTGGGATTAGGAAACTTTTCTTGATATGACTGAGTAAGACTTTTCAGGAATCATCCATTCATATCTTGACAGGTCGTGTCTGGACGGAGGCCTGAACGGCTGGGACTTTAAGGCGACTGCGCTGGTTAAACTTCTAAGTAACCATGAGCTACGATTCAGAAGCTGTTTTGCTGCTGATTGGTTAAATCTAAGATCATTGAAATAACCACCAGGCGTTTGGGATTTGTCGCCAGTTTTGTTATGCACGTCTCACCCTGATTGAGTGACGTCAGCTGCTCCCAACGGGCAGCCACCAGTCACACCTACTATCCAGGCTGTCAGCGCCGGTCCGGGGACTAGGGCCTTGGGGTGCACAGATACCTACTCCAGGCGTCAGGGGATCTGGGCCTAAAGAATATTTTGGGAGGGACACAGATACCAATCTCAGGCGTCTGGGGGTCCCAGGGGGCTTAGGGGGTCATCGAGGGGCACATTCCTACATCAGGCTGTAGTGGTCCAGTGGGGTTAGGGGATTAGGTGGGGGGACATAGAATTACCACGATGCCAAGGCTTGGGGCATTCCTGGGAGGTCTTAGGGACTATGTGGGGCTACAAGATGACCTATGTCCACGGGCTGCACGGGGTCCCGGAGGGGCTAGGGTCTGTCAGGAGTGTGAGGGGAGTCCAGTCCTGCACCCTCTTACCTGGGACTCACAGTTGACTCATCACCAGCCAGTAAACAGATAGGTTATTGACAACAGGAGAAGGATACAGCGAAGCTTGGACACATGAGCAGGACCCTCCAATCCGAGTCCTTTTGGGTGTCAGGAACTATAGTTCCCAGTTTGGGATTACCTGAATTCAACCACATTCAGCCCAAAACAGAAACTTGAACTAACCCATCCCTCCAGCCAGGCCCCTTCCTGTGTCCAGCTTCCCGGCAAAGGCTACCCCTCCCCCATGCCTGCTCATTACAGGCTGAGCACTGTCGCGCTCCTAAAGTCAGCCCCTGCTTCTCCCTCCCCACACAGACAGTCCCTACTCCCTCACGGTAACGCACAGCGCTTTCCGCCTGGAGCACAGTGACACCGTGTGGCCATCGCAGGGTAATGCCAGAGAGCAATTTCCGCACGGCAGCAACGTGTACACCGTGTGGCCAGCAGGGTAACGAGCAGAGCTTTCCACATGGAGAACAGTGACCGTGTGGCTTGCAGGTAATGGCACAGAAGCTCACGAAACCTGCGTAGAGGCTGTGAGATCCCTCGGGGGGCTAGGGGTCGTGGGGGGCACAGATAGCTACGTCAGGCCTGAGGCATTCCGGGGGGGCTTAAGGGGGTTCGTAGGGTCACAATACTCAACGTCCAGGATGGTCTGCGACCCTGGGGGAGTTAGGGGGTGTGGGGGGCATAGGTATGTATCCAGGCTGTAAGGCCTGGTGGGATTAGGGGCTTCGTGGAGGACACCAATCGTAAATGTCCAGGCGGAGGGTCCCTGGACGTTAGGGGGTTGTTGGTGAGCACAGTGACTCCCATGGGGGTTTTAGGATTGTGGTGAGGGCACAGATAGCTATGTCATGTCTGGAGGGGTCCCCTGGGGAGGCCGGGGGCTGCTTATTGTGTCAATTGCAGAGGACATCAGATACCTACATCCAGGCTGAGGATTGCCAGAGGGGCTAGGGGCGGGTGGGGGGCACAGATATGTACGTCCAGGCTGGGAGAGGTTCCAGGAGGATTGGGGTTTGCGGGCGGCAGAGATACCTACTCCAGGCTCTAGGGCGGAGGCTTAGGTTTTTTTGGGAGGCACAGATACCTATCCCTCCAGGCTGGAGGTTTCCTCGACACTTATCGGGTTGTGGGGGGCACAGATACCTCATTCAGCTGGAGGGTGCGGGGGGGTATAGTGGTTGGGGGGCATCAGATACTTATTCTAGCTGTAGGGGTCCTGGTGGGCTTAGGGGGTTTTGGGGGCCCAGATACCTATAATCCAGGCTGTAAGGGCGTCCCTACAGGTTGCTTATGTGTTCGTTGGGGCCAGATATTATGTCCAGGCTGAGGGGTCCCGGGGGTTGGGGTTGTGGGGGCATCAGATATGAACCTCGCAGGTGTAGAGTCCAGGGGGGCTGTGGGTACAAATACTAAATCTAGGCCCTGGACGGGGTCTGGGGGTATAGGGGGTTTGTGGGGGGCACAGATAGCCTAGGTCCAGGCTGTCGGTGGGTTCGGGGAGGGTTAGGTGGTTACTGGGGCTCAGAATACATCAGGCTGGATGTGTCCCAAGGAGCTTAGAGTTCGTGGGTGCTAGACACCTGTGTCACGTGTAGGCTGTCGCTGGCGCGTTTAAGTGGGGGGATAGTGGGAGCAAGATACTAATCCAGGCTAAATGGGTAAATGAGGGATGTTAGGGGATCGGGCAGAACAGATACCTCGTATTCGAGTCTAGGGTCCGAGGGATTGGGTTGACGGGGAACAGAATACCTACATCTAGCTGGAGGGGTCCTGGGTCGTTTAGGAGCTTCCTTGTATCACAGATACCTACGTCCAGTCTGTAGGGGGTTCCTGGGGTTTAGGGGGTTTCTGGGGTCACAGATACCTACGTGCAGATTGAGGGGTCCTGGAGGGCTTAGAATTCAAGGGGGCACAGATACCAATGTCCTGGCTGTAAAGGTCCCTGCGGGGCTTTGTGGGTTCGTGGGGGGGCACAGATACCTACGTCCAGGCTGTAGGGGTTCCCGTGGGGATTAGGGGGTTTATGGGGGCACAGATACCAGTGTCCTGGCTGTAGATGTTCCTGGAGCGCATAGAGGGGCTGTGGTTGCACATAACCCTACATCCAGGCTGTTGGGATCTCCGGGGGGGATTAGGGGTTATGGGGGTAAAGATAAGTGCATCCAGGTTGGAGATGTCCTGGGAAGGATTAGGGGGTTTCTGTGGTGCACAGATACCTAATCTTCAGGCTGTAGGGGTCCCTGTGGTCCTTATGGTTTCATGGGGGGTGGAGAATAACTATCTCCCATTTCTTAGGGGTCTCTGAGGAGACTTAGATGGTTTGTGGGGGGCCCAAATACCTACATCCAGGCTCAAAGAAGTCCCGGGGGCTTAAAGGGTTCGTGGGTGGGCACAGATACCTAACTTCAGGCTATAGAGTCCTGAGGGTGCTTAGAGGTCAGGGGCGGCACAGATACCTACGTCCAGGCTGTAGGGGTCCCAAGGGGATGGGGTTGTGGGGGCAGAGATACTACGTCCAAAGTGAAGGGCTCTGGGGGTTATGGCATTTGTGGGGGTCCACAGATACCTACGTCCAGGCTTAGGGGCTCCGGGGGGCTTCAGGGATCGCGGGGGGCACAGATACCTAACTTCAAGGCTATAGGGGTCCCAGGGGTGCTAGAGGTGGGGGGTGCAGATACTAATGTCCAAGCTGTAGGTCCCTTGGGGGCTTGAGGGGTTGTGGGTAAGAATACCTACATCCCGGATCGAAGGGAGTCCCAGGGGTTTGTGTGGGTGAGAGAATACCTACGTCCAGCTGAGACTTTTCCCTGGAGGCAGCCTGCCGCATGCGGATCAGCTTGTTTGCTGGGGCAGGCTAAAGCTCACTGTCCCCCTTCCCATGCTCCTTGCGGGGGCTGAGTGAAGTCCCCCCCAAGAAACAGCCCAGGGTTAGGGTGGCGGGGGTGCGGGCAGCAGCAAGCACAGCCAGCCATTGCCCCTGGGCTGCCGTCACCTCTGCGGGCTGAATCTGGCTCTGCCATGGCCTCCGCGTGATCGCCTGCCTCCCCACGCCGCCAGGCTCGGCTCCGGCCAAGCAGTCATCGGTGGCCCACGGAGCCCGGCAGGCGGGGCTGGGCAGTGGGGAGGTTGGGGAAGGAGAGCTCCAAATAGGCGGTGGGGGGCGAGGGGGGGAGAGCGAGCCGTAGCTGGAGTAGGGGGGGAGCCCTGGACTGGGCTGGAGCTACGCTGAGGGGTGGGGGGAGGAGAACCCGGCCCCTGCAGCAAGCTGCAGTGGGGGGAGAAGGCCAAGCTGGGGCGGGGAGAAGACCAACACTGTTGGAGCGGGGGAGAAGCCCAGAGCCCTGCAGGACGGCAGACTGTGGGGATGGAGGGGAGAGGAACCAAACCTGGGCAGGGAGGAAAGCCTCGGACCCGGCAGAAATGTGGAGGTCTGAAGTCCTGGCTCCGGAGCCAGCCCACCTTAGTGGCAGAGCTGCCAAAAAACCTTCTGTTTTACTGGCTGTGGCTGCTGTCACTGTGTGTCCAGGAAGTAAGGGGTGCAGGGCCGGATTCCACCACACTCTGTGACACCCTAAGCCCCTCTGGGACCCCTTCATCCTGGACATAGGTATCTGTGCCCCCCCACAAAACCCTGAGCCCCCCAGGGGGACCCCTACAGCCTGGACCTAGATATCTGTGGCCCCCCAACTGAAGCAGCAGGACTAAGCCCACAGGGGTCCCCCCTTACGCAGCCTGGACGTAGGTGGACCCTCTGCTAGGCTGAACTTAATAGCAGCAAGGACTGGGTTTCGCGAATACACAGTGCTGGGGTCCCTTCCCTACAGCGTAATGCAACACCAGTCGAGGGCCTCACCAGTGACATGGCTCTTGAGTTCAAATTTTACATATGCAAGACCCTAGGTGCCTCAAAGAGCAATACTTCCCCTCTGCAGCAAGCGAGTTCAGAGTCTATCTTGGTCCCCCTCCAGCAGAAAATGTTTTAATAACGTGAGATAAACAACAATAGCATTAAATTGGGAAAACACCTCAACTAGGCCATGTGTCTTTTCCCTGGGCTTCTTGAGTCTCACAAATCCCAGATCACCCCAAGACTCCAAAGTCTAATACCTCAAATGTCCAAAGTCCAGCAACCCCAAATCACTACCACAGTCCGGCAGCCCCCGAGTTCAGAGTCTATCTGCAGGGTTTTCCCCGCCTGCCAGCCTGGTATAGAAAGGGGCAACTTACATGGTCCACTGCCGACTGCTCTGCCTCTCCGTGGGATTCTGCTTCCGCCTTCCCCATTGAACTGCTCAGCTCGGTCACCAGCCACTCTGCTCCACCAGCTGACCTGTGATCTGCTCCAGCTGTCCCCAAAAACTGCTCAGCTCACCTCACTCCGTGTGGCCACTCCCAACCATCTCACAAAACTGCTCTCTCTCATCAGCTGCTTGCTGCACAATATAGCTTTTCAGACTCCCCCACTAAGCTAGCACAGCTCTTTTGATTTCAGCTCAGGAAAAACCTGGAACTTCAATTCTTAAGAGAATCAGCTCTACTATTCAACTGTAAAAGAGAAGAAGGTGCAATTGGTGTTTCTGGCTCACCCAAGGAGCCCACTCCCTTGTCTAGCGAGTGCCACCAATTGATGGTGAGAATCCCTGTCTCAAAGCAGTTTCACAGTTCCTCATCCACACAATCAGGGTGACAACACTCCACATCTCACGCCCCAACAACAACGAAACTGGGGATCCCACAGCTGCCAAAGCAACCATCCCAGGCTGCCGTGGCCGTGTCAGGCGGGGTGGGTGTGCCTATGCAAACATAATCAGCCCCTGAAATTCTTTTCCACGCTCGCCATAATTCACCACCAGATGTCAGGGTAGAATTCATCCTGCTTCTGCTTACATAGGTGTCTGTGCCCCCCACAACCCTCTAATCGCACCGGGAACCATCTAGCCTGGATAAAGGTATCTGTGCTCCCCAAAAACCTCTAAGCCCCCCAGGGAACCCACAAGCCCAGATGTAGGCATCTGTATGCCCCACAAACTCCCTAAGAACCACAGGACCCCTCCAGCCTGTAGGTAGGTATCTGTGACCCCCAGAGCCCCACAAAGACCCTGGGGACCCCTACAGCATGGATGTTTGTATTTGTGACCCCCACAAACCGCCTAAGTTACCCAGGGCCCCCTACAATCAGGATGTAGGTATCTGTTCCCCCCTCAACACACCTAATCCCCCCAGGGAGCCCTTCAGCCTAGACATAGGTATCTCTGACCCCACAAATCCCCTAAGCCACGATGGGACCCCTCCAGCATGGACATAGGTATCAGTACCCCCACAACCCTCCTAAGACCCCCGAAACCCCTCCAGCCTAGACACAGGTATCTGTGCCCAACATGAACACCCTAAGGCCCCCAGGACCCCTCTTGCCTGGACGTAGGTATCTGTGCACCCTCACGAACTCACTGATCCTCCCAGCGACCCCTACAGCATGGATGTAGGTATCTGTACCCCAAAATGCCCCAAAGCAACCCTGGGACCTCTACAGCCTCGAAATAGGTATCTGTGCCCCCCACAACTCCCTAATACCCCCAGAACCCCTCCAGCCTGGATGTAGATATTTGTGACCTCCAGGAACCCCCTAAGCCCTCCCCAGGACTTCT
>NW_027425340.1:0-4358 GCF_003597395.2 Chelonoidis abingdonii
CCCCCCCAGCAGGCACCTCTCTCACTGGATGGTCCCCCCAGCCTGGCTTTCTGTGAATGGGAAATGTAGGCCACAGTCTCTGCAAATCCACATCACGATCTGGATAGAGCCATCCAGGTTGTCTGTCTGAACAGAGGCGCAGGTGGAGGAGACAGAAGCAGTGTTGGCAATGGAGATGCGGTCCTTCCTAACCATAGTGACTATATTACAACTCCCTCCCACACTCCCCTGTTTACTAGCTCCCCTTGGTTGCTTAGCTCCTGGTTTTAAGGCCTTCCCTCCTAGGTCAGCCGTACCCCCTCGTTAATCACACAGAGGGAGGGTGATCACAAGGCTGATCAAGGATGATCCAGGGAACAAAGGCTCAAGCAGTCCCCAAACACACAAACTCAACTGACCCAGTAACTGAAATAACCTGAAAGAGAAAGAAAAACACAAACAGACAAACAAACAAACAAACTTACTCACCCCAAGGTTAGTACTCGCACCTTGTTCGTTCAGCAGGGGTGGAGATCTCCTTCACCCCTTCTCAAAATCCCCTGTTCATGGTCCCCTGTTCTCTAGCAGATAATGATGTTAAACACCTCCTTGATCCTTCTCAGCTTCTAGCTGGACTGTTTATCAGTATGCTTCTTGACTTTTCTCCAACCCTCAGTGGGTTTGTGCAAGTCAGTTAGGTCTCAATATTACGCCTGCTCATGCTGACATTTTCTCCAGCATGGTAAGTATTGAAATGAAACATTAGGGTGGTAGCTCTCTCCATGCTTCCAATGCATTCTAGGCCCCCTTCCTGGGCCTCCTAGCCCTGACTCTTCTGAAGGTCCCACTCTCCCTCTGTGGCACTTCAACAATTGTTTTTCCAGCACCTTGATGCCCTTCCAGTCAGTCTCTTCATACAAGGTATGAGAGAGGAAGAGATTAAACAAAAACGCCTCTTCTTGCTCATCCTGTTACCTAGAGGGGAGAAAGTTATTAAATTCTGGGCTGCCCAAGACCCCGCTTTGTTCCTCAAAGGCAGGATTAAAGAAAAAAAGCATTTTAAGGAAAATCAATAAATTTCTCATTACTGCCAACGTAACAGATTGAAAGAAGGTATTTGTCTGATGAACAGGGTTTATTAATCCTTACTCAACTAGCTGATTTCCAGGTGGACAATACCTAGCTTTTTCCTAGGGGCTTGGGACAGTTGTGCTGGGGAATTAGTTTCCAGCCACGTGTCAAATGAGGATTATTATATGGAGACAATTGAGCTCAGCCTCTGGGAACATAAGAATGGCCATACTGGGTCAGACCAAAGATCCATCTAGCCCAGTATCCTGTCTACTGATAGTGGCCAATGCCAGCTGCCCCAGAAGGAGTGAACCTAACAGGTAATGATCGAGTGATCTCTCTCCTGCCATCCATCTCCATTCTCTGACAAACAGAGTCTAGGGACATCATTCCTTACCCATCCTGGCTAATAGCCATTAATGGACTTAACCCTCCATGAATTTATCCAGTTCTCTTTTAAACGGTTACAATCCTAGCCTTCACAACCTCCTCAGGCAAGGAGTTCCACAGGTTGACTGTGTACTGTGTGAAGAACTTACTTTTATTTGTTTTAAACCTGCTGCCTATTAGTTTCATTTGGTGACGCCCAGTTCTTGTATTATGGGAACAAGTAAATAACTTTTCCTTATCTATTTTCTCCACATCACTCATGATTTTATATACCTCTATCATATCCACCCCCGTCTCCTCTTTTCCAAGCTGAAAAGTCCTAACCTCTTTAATCTCCCCTCCTATGGGACCTGTTCCAAACCCTAATCATTTTAGTTGCCCTTCTCTGAACCTTTTCTAGTGCCAGTATATCTTTTTCAAAATGAGGAGAGCACATCTGTATGCAGTATTCAATATGTTGGCATAGCATTAATTTATATAAGGGCAATAATATATTCTCCTTCTTATTCTCTAACCCCTTTTTAATAATTCCTAACATACTGTTTACTTTTTTGACCGCCTCTGCACACTGTGTGAAAAAGAGAGAGATGGGATCGAGCTAAGTACACACCTCAGCTACGGTAAATAAAGTAGCTGAAGTCCGACTACTTAGATCAACTTACCTGTGATATCAAACACCAGGATTGACTGCTGCTGTGCGTCCCCGTCAATTCTGCTGTGCTCTCGTGGTGTGGAGTACAGAATCAATCGGGGAGGGCTGGGGGGGGGGGGGGGTCGATTTATCACATCTAGACTAGACACGATAAATCGATCCCACTGGATCGATCGCTGCCCGCCAACCTGGTGGGTAATATAGCCACATCCTTAGTACAATTAATGGCTTAAAGGGATTTGCAAAAAGTTATGTAACTGGGCACTTCACTTTGTCCACAGAAGTTTAGACAACCTGAAAAGTTAAGGATTGGAATTTCTTCCAGTTATTCTATTAAATATTTGTGTGTTCACAATATAATGCAGTGATCTTTGGAACACTATGTATTTCTTGCTAATGGGAGATAACTGCTTTTAATCTGTCCACAAGATGGTGCTTCAATTTTGTTGCTGTAAGGTGTCCTTTTTTAAAAACTTCATTCAGTTCATTCCAAATTCCTTTTATTGGACTGGATTACATGATGTAGGTGGCCAAATCACATAATATCAGTGTTTTATTCAATGTTTATGCTCATAGTTGAGTGTGCTCTGAATCGATCTTGTTGAAAAATAAAAAAATAAGTTTCTTCAGTGCAGTGCCAACACTAATATTCCTTCCTACAGCTCACTGTCCTCTACATCTTAAACAGCTTGCCAACAGCTTTGAGAAAGGGATATTTACACACTAGATTACTCCATCATACGTACCAGTAGGACCCAAAATGTTCCTTCCCTCACTGATAAATAATTAAGCATGTATGAGACACCACCTCAGATAATTTCTTGTCTTATACTACTATACCTCAAACTTTTGAAATAATAAACTGTGACCTTTATTTGGTCACCTCAGTCAAGAAACAAATGGTCAGTCACAGATTGGTCATCTAAGACAGTTTTCACCCTATAAATCTTTCCAGTGAAACTGAAAAAAGCATCTGTTTCACCCAATCATTATTTTAAAGAAATAAAAATGTTTCAGAACAGTCTCTCTTTCGCTTAGGATCCAGGTATTAACTATATTGCATTCTGTATCCTTGTCAGATAACTTGTCTATTTTTTCCATTCAAACTATACCTTATTTCTTCTCATTTTCTATTAGATCAATTTGATGTTCATTTTTTCCACTTCTCAAGTTCCACACATTCTATTTTTTGTTTCAATATTTTTACACATTACTGCTTATCTTGATAAGTCTTCCATTCCTTTTCTTCAAACAGTCTGTTTTACTGTAGTTCCTACAGTCCATATAACTATTCAACGCGAGCACACTTCCTCAACAGCATGTTTTCTGAAAACAAGATTATTCTGCTTGCAAGTCAGTCCTCCTCTCTTTCTCCTAACCCAGGGGTCTCAAACACAAGGCCTGCGTGCCACATGCGGCCTGCAGAGCTATTTCCTGCAGCCCACCAAGCGGCCGGCCCCGCCCCACCTTCAGGCCAAGGGTGGGCAAACTACAGCTGCAGGATTGCCCCCCCTCGAGCCCCGCACCGCTTCCTGAAGCGGCTGGCATCACGTCCCTGTGGCCAGCGGGGTGGGGGGTTGGGGGGGAGCAGAGGCCTTCGTCCATGTGTTGCCCTGGCTTCCAGGTACCACCCCCCGCAACTACCATTGGCCGGGAATGAGGAATCGCGGCCAATGGGAGCTTTGGGGGAGGTACCTGGAGGCACAAGAAGCAGCACACCCTGGCCCCACAGCCTCCCCTGGCCCCAGTGTGCACTGCTGCCACCCTAGAGCCTGAAGCCCTCCTGCACCCTACCCTGAATCCCCTGCTGCATCCCACACCCCTTCTGCACCCTGAGCCCCCTGCCTGCACCCCAACCCCCTGCTGTACCTCAACTCCCTGCCAAGCCCCCACCACACCCCTCATGCACCCTCGGGGGGGACTTCAGGGAAGGGATGGGAATGAGGGCAGGGAAGGGGTGGGAAGAGGCAGGGCCTCATTGAAGGGATGGAGTGGGGTGTCAGTGATGCAGCCTCGGGCCAATGAACTAGCCCCCATGTGGCCCTCATGATCATTTGAGTTTGAGACCCCTGTTCTAAGCCATAGTGAACTGATATTCGTTTTCCATCTATTTTAGTATGTGAAACAGCCTAAACTATTAAATATCTATTTGCCTCACTAAACAGTGGGAAAATAACCTATTTAAAAGATGATGGCGCATTCCTCCCTTTCTGGAAAATCTTTCAGTATGCCTCAGCATGCCCAATTACATGAATTATCATTCCAA
>NW_027425341.1:0-6159 GCF_003597395.2 Chelonoidis abingdonii
CAACCAGAGGGGAACGCCAATGTTTCAGCAGGCGCCAGCCCCTAAATCAAAGGAGGCAGAGACGCATGACTTCTGTAGGCACAAAGTCTATTTGGCAGGGGCCTTTCCAACTCTGCGTGTCCAACTAGCAAGCTCTCATTAGGCCACTATAGTTATACACTGGGCGGCGCAAAAATTCAAGAGTTGCTTTCCGCAAGACGCCCGCAGGGTCTCGGCCATCCTCGACGAAGGAAAAAGGTGGCAGAATTTTCCCTCCGGGTTTCTCTGGGACGCCGCGGATCGCCTGCCGGACTCTGGCCTCCGGTGTGACTGTGCGCCTATCTCCGTGGTGCAGGTTCCGGGCCTCCCCCCGGAGCTCCAACCCCACCCCAACCAACATCGGATTTTTTTTTTCATTTTTGAGGGGCCCCCCAAAACAGGGGGGGCTGTTTTCGGATAAAACTGGACCCTAGGCTGCAGAGCCTAAAGACAACAGGGTTCATTATGCGGCTCATTAGGAATGCACACGCCAGTGACTCAGCGCAGGGGCTCTCGCAGCCCCAACCACACCGCCTTTTACCCTCAGCCTTGGGCAGAGGCAAGGCTTCGCCATACGGCAAGGCAGAACCAGTCACCGAAGGCAATCCGGCCACCAAGGGGGCCAAAACCAAAGTCCTCCAAACCTTCCTCAGGGCCAAGCCTTCCTTTTGAAGGTGCGCCCGAGGGCGTTGTACCAGTTCTTTAAGATCCGTCCCCTCTTTTTCTTCGCCTGCATTGGTCCAGCTAACAGTCAGGATCGTTGGGTCTTACGCACGCGAAACTTGATACCACCTCCAATTTATTTCAAACCCCCCCCCCATCCTCTTCTTGCTCTCTTCAGGGACTCCTCTCACGAGTAACTCCTCCTACAGGAGGTGCAATCGCTCCTCACTAAATAGCCATAGAGGATACCAGAGCACGAGCGGGCAAGGGGTTTACTCCTGCTATTCCTAATCCCCAATGCAAAGAGAGGTCTCAGACCTATACTCGATCTGCGAACTCAACAGATACATGATAAAGTTTAAGTTCCGTATGTTATCCCTGGGACCATTATCCCATCCCTGTTATCCTGGAGACTTGGTATGCTCCCTCGGACATGCAAGATTCCCTACTTCCACTTAGCCATGCTTCCCACCTCACAGGAGGTTCCTCCGTTTTCGTGGCCAACGCCGACATTTTGCATTCGCGGTCCTCCGTTCGGCCTATCTACAGCCCAGCGATTCACCAATGTATGCTATAGTTGCACCCACCTTCCGCCGCAAGTCGATACATGTTTTCCGTATCTAGACGACTGGCTCATCGCGGGACCTCCGAAGCGCGAGTCCTCAAGTCACGTTCCGCATTGTCAAGACTTTCCTACATCTCGTCTATGCTCAATGCGGAAATGGGCTCTGATCCCACTCAGAGAATAGAATTTAGTGGCGCCGCCCTGGGACTCCACACTCTTGCCAAAGCCTGTCTACCCACTGCCCACGATTCCAGGGACTATGGCAGCATCATCCAGAGACTTGCGAGCGGCGCCGTTTTGACTTCGGTGCGCACTTGCCTCGCTCTCCTGGCCACATGGCGCAGTCGTTCGTAACGAACTACGCCAGACTGCGCCTCCGGCCTCTCCAGTCGGACTCAACTCCAACAATACGACCAGCCAGGGATCCTCTGGACATGGTCTCACCATTCCCCCGACTGTCCTAGACCCTTACAGTGGTGGTGTCCCTCTATGGTTGTTGCAGGGCTCCGTTCCATCCGCCCCAGCCCTCGCGCGTCCCTCACACGGACGCATCATTCCCTGGGTGGGGGGCTCACCTTGATACTACACACCCAGGCTTTTGGTCATCTCAAGAGCTACCCCACATCCAACGGTCCGGAGCTTGAGAGTGGTTCCACCTCGCCTGCCAGACAGTCTCGGACATTCACTTACAGGGCCGTTGTGTGTCAGTATTCACCGACACACAGCGGCCTGCACTATATAAACAAGGCAGGTGGCACGAAAGGCTCTTACCCCTTGTGTCAAGAAACCTTACCATTTTGGGACTTCTGCATAGGCCCCAATCTATACCCCTCATCGTGTCCCTGTTTCCCGGGAGTTCGTAACATGGCTGACGGATCCGCCTCAGCAGATCCCTTTTCCTTCCCACGAATGTCACTTCGCCCGCGACGTTTGCTTTTTCGCTCTTCCGGAGGTGGGTTTCCACCGGGATAGACCTACTTTTGCGTCCCGCAGGAACAGGAACTGCCAGACGTTCTGCTCCTTTCAAAGGCCTCTCGTTCGGTCAGTGGCGGACGCCCTTCCTTATACTATGTGGACGGACGCACTTGCTGTACGCCTTCTCACCATTTCTGCTCGTCCACAGGGTCTACTTAAAGTACCGGGGAACAAGCCCGCTTAATCATTGATAGCTCCAGCGTGGCCTCGCACACTGGTACACCACGTTGCTAGCTATCCATAGCCTACCCTGTTCCCCTTGCCTCTTCACCTGGACCTGATACTCAGGGACACGGCAAATGCGTCACCCGACGCTTCGTCTCCACCTCACGGCATGGCTCCTGAGTGGCTTGACCCAGTCTGAGCTGCGTTGCTCTCCCCAAGTGCCAAACAGGTGCTTCTGGGTAGCAGGAAGCCTTCCACTAGAGCGACATATTTGGCCAAGTTGGAAGCGTTTCGCGTGCTGTGCGTGGGAGCGGAACTTTCGTTCCCACGAGTCTCCATTCCCAACATCTTGGATTACCCTCTGGTCCCTCAAACAGGGCTAGTGGTATCATCTCTGAGGGTCCATCTGGCGGCCATCTCTGACCTTCCACCCAGGGGAGAATGGCCGCTCGTTATTCTCATCACCCGATTGGTGTCTAGATTCCTTAAGGGCCTAGGGCCTTGACCCCCAGGTACCCGCCCTACCCCTACTGGGACTTAACCTGGTTCATTGCCAAACTCGATGTCCCCCCATTCAAGCCATTAGCAATGCTCCCTTCTCATACCTCTCAGGAAACCCGCTTTCCTGGGGCCATCACATCGCGAGACGAAGTCTCGGAGCTTCGGGCCCTCACGGTAGATCCCCATATTACTGTGTTCCACAGGGAACAAGTGCAGTTGTGACCGCATCGGCCCTTCTCCCCAAAGTGGTATCAGCCTTCCCATTGTTAACAGGACGATCTTAGCTACCTTGTTTTCTTTCCAAAGCCACATTCGCTCAAGGAGCCAGCAGCTACACTCCTAGATTCCGTAGAGCGCTTGCTTTATATCGACGCGAACAGAACCATTTCGCAGAACCCCTCCAACTCTGTCGCCGTGTGAGCGTGTCAAGGGCCTACCCATTCTCCTCGCAGCGGATGTCCTCCTGGTAACGTCGTGCATGCCGCACGCGTACACTTGGCTCACATCCCATCGAGCCACGTGACTGCGCAGCTCTACCAGGCTCAGCGCTCATCGGCTTGCTTTCCTTTGCTCACGTGCCCATTCATGAAAATTTGTCGCGCAGCTTACTCTGTCCTCGGTCCACCACCTTTGCCTCCCACTATGCCCTGGTTTCGAGTCTAGGATTGACGCAGCCTTCAGCTCGCAGTGTAGGCTACACTCTGCGACATCTCACTCCAACCCCACGTCCTAGGTAAGGCTTGGGAATCACTTGAAAAGAAAAAAGACGGTTACTCACCTTTTAACGTGTTGTTCTTCGAGATTGTGTTGTCGTATCCATTCCAAACCGCCCTCTTCCCCACTGTCGGAGTAGCCGGCAAGAGGAACTGAGGAGCGGTCGGGTTCGGCATGGTTATATCCATGCTATGGCTGGCCACTTCCAGGGAGCCAACCTGCCGACCCACTGGAGTTGCTTAGGGTAAAATCTTCCAACAAACGTGCACACGCGTTGCGCACACCTAACTGGAATGGATATGAGCAACACATCTCAAAGAACAACAGTTACAAAAGTGAGTAACTGTCTTTTAACAAATAAGAAAGTAAACTCATTTCAAAGTAAATGCCTGTGGAAGATCTTCAGAGTCAATTAGAAAAAGTTTCTTTCCACATCAGAAATTCTAAGGTAGACCAAACCAATCTAAAGCATCAAATATGGTAAGAAAACAACAGATGTACTCAGATAGCCACATCTGCTGGAAATGCCTTCTACCATCAAAGGTGCCAGGAGACTCTGGTATCTCTTGACACATGAAGATCTGCCTTGGCAATCAGTTTATCCGTTACCTCCAGGCATTGCAAGGCATTGTATCTGAGAATGAATTGGTGGTCCTGAGAGAGCTCCAGCTGGCTCAGAATATAACAACTCATCTGCTTAGGAACACAGATTGCTATAAACATGTCACCCTGGTGTTCTGGTCACAGTACTGGTTCCTCATTGAATACTGCTGCTATTATTTGTATAACTGTTGCCACTAGGCACCTTTTCAGTAACTAGGACCCCATTGTGCTAGGCGCTGGTGAAACATAGAACAAAAGGATGGTCCTTGCTCACCGAAGTGTCACTGACAAAATGTTTGTTCATCTTTGGAAATACCTAGCACATTAGTATAACCAGGCAGATGTGGTAAGGACAGGGAATAACTGACATGCATTGTCAAATAACTTCCGTTTGTTTTTAATAAAAAAAAAAAAAATAAGCAACTTGTCAATACTGAAACACACTTTATTAAATCCGCATCATTTAGTTATTTAGGTCAAAAATGATGTAATCCTGTCCTCCCTTTGAAATGTCTGATCTCTGCTTTAGTGAGTTACTGTAGCAAGGGAATCTCTGTTGTTGTATCAGTGTGAAGAGCAATATATGTAAGCAATACTCATGCAACAGTATAAAAGCAGCAGAAACTTTTTTGACATCTTAGATATGTACCAGTTATCACCACCCATACCTTGGAGAAATGTAAGGATCTTTTAAACGATGAATACATGATTGCTTCCACACACCATAGGGGAAAGTTGCTTTGTGAAACAGCATGTGCTATAAGCTCTCCCACCCTTTCCCCTGGTACATGAGATCATAAATCTTACAACAGAAGACAAAGGCGGGAGATGTCCCCATAGCATAAAGCAGAATGTTCGCTGAATGAAAACTTCATCCATTGCTGTACACTGTCTGAGATATGTGCTTGAAGGGAAGGGAGTAAGGGGTTATTTCAGTACCCCTCAGCCATCTGGCACTGCATTATGGGATACTGGCCTTGGAAAGGTGAGACCCAGCCTAGGGTATAATTTTTGTCCAGCTTACTTTCTTCTCCCTCCCTTCACTCTTCCTACCTGTAGTCTGGCAGCACTACTAATATAGTTGATTCAGTGCCTTTTTAGCTACTCTTTTTTTCTAAGTCATGTTCTGTTCTGTCTGCTTATGATTATGCAGAGTATAGAGAATGATGCAGGCTTCCTGGTGTATTTTTATTTATTTGGGGAAGGATGGGAGATGGAGGGAGCAAATTGTCTGCTTGGTGGTTTTTTGAGATTTATACATTTATAAATTGCCTTTCAGAATACAAATGAAGTACATAAAAGAAATGTGTATAAACTGATGTAAGCAGAGTCAGGATGAGCGCTACCCTGACATTTGGTGGTGAATTGTAGGGAGTGTGGAAAGATTTGCATTGGCATCCACCCTCCACTTAGCATAAGCCCACAGCAGACTGGGATGGTTATTTTAACAGCTTTGGAATCCCCAATTTCTTTGTTATTGGGGCAGGAGGAAGAAAAAAGTTTGTCACCCTGATTGTGTGAATGGGGAGCTGTGGGACTGCTTTGTGACAGAGATGACTCAACCTCAGTTGGGCGGTACTTGCTAAACATGGGACATGGGTTCCAAAACCCCATGAATTGAGAGAGGTTGGGGACTGGTGTGTGTACCTGATGGTATGGTCCCCTTTTGAGGGCCTGGAACACCAATTGCACATCCTCCTCTCTTCAATGTTAAAGAGTAGAGCTAATTCTGATTCCATTACGAGTCCATCTAGAGACTGCTGAGCTGAATTCATGTTGGGCCAGTGGTGCACCAGCACCAGGGCTCCCCTACTAAGAGCTAAAATCACTGGAAGAGCTGAGCTGAGATCACTGAGTGCTGTGTTAACCCGTGGGGGAGCCTGAAGACCTATTGTTAAGCAGCTAGCAGAGCGGAGCAGTTTGCAGCGTGTTGGAGCAGCCCATGGAACAGTGAG
>NW_027425341.1:9082-11084 GCF_003597395.2 Chelonoidis abingdonii
TCAAATCCCCCCTCATTCTTCTCTTCTGCAGACTAAACAATCTCAGTTCCCTCAGCCTCTCCTCATAAGTCATGTGCTCCAGCCCCTAATCATTTTTGTTGCCCTCTGCTGGACTCTTTCCAATTTTTCCACATCCTTCTTGTAGTGTGCGGCACAAAACTGGACACAGTACTCCAGATGAGGCCTCACCAATGTCGAATAGAGGGGAATGATCACATCCCTCGATCTGCTGACAATGCCCCTACTTATACAGCCCAAAATGTTGTTAGTAAATTAATAGTAAATATTAATTCAGGAGACCACAGTTAATGACGGAAATTTTCATCCACCATAACACACAATATTTATCTGTATTGTATGTAGCTAACAATATGTAACTCATTTATGATAAACCATCAATGCTAAATAAGCAAGAAATATTTCCATATCATTTTACAAACCTAGAATAAAAAAGCACCATCATTACAATATGACAATAAACAAACCACGATCATACGTAATTTTTACAAGCACAGCATGCAAAGCTTCCTACAAACTATATAATTCTGCATCAATTTATATTTTTTTTTAAATTAATTATTGCTGTGTTCTGCTACAGTATATAATATAGCATATACAAGTTGCTAAATATACCCAAAAAAAAAAAAAAAAAAGGCAATTCAAGTCAGCCTATCTTGTACTTGCCTGTCATTTTCATTCTGTTGTGATTGGCTGGCAGTCAAGTGCTGGCATTACACAATTGGTTTTGATAGGAAATCACCGGAGCAGATCTCTTTATTTGTACTCCGTGACTGTAGCACACAAAGCTGAACAGAGCAGAAAAACAAAGCTCACCTTTGCACAGGGATTCAAGTGTGATCTTTCTCACAGATGTGTCCATTTCAAAGAAGTTCATCTTATCTTACCTTTGTAGTGTACGACTTTGAGCTCTTAGACACCTTAAGGATTTTTTGCTTTGGTGAATATAACAATTGCCCTAAGAAGATTTCTAACATGGACGACTATGAGAATTTCAGATGGAAGGACTAATGTAATGCATGGATCGTAAAAGATTGAGTTTTAAGAGATTAAGACACAAGTAAAATAAGAAGCCAGTCCAGAAAAGGAATAAGAAAACAAATGCAAAAGGAAAATGATTTTGTTTTTATCCAGGAATAGTGATACTGAAAACTATATGAAAGATGGATTATATTGGCAACAAATCCTGAAAAATCAAAGGGGTTTATATTCCACTGAAATAATAATTGTTCAGGATATGTGAAACCTTGCCTCCTGTGGATAAGCACAATTTACGGCTTAACTGACTGGCAAGCTGCATGGAATTCTTTTGGGAGTGCTGCATCCTCCTAATGGTATATCAGATATATTCATGTGTGTATTTTAAATAAACAACTTAAGGCTGAGCACAAGAAAAGTTAACCTACTATTTTTTTTAACTGTGAAATATTGCTAGAGAATATCAGACAGTTTCATCTGTATGTTTAACTACAGGTTTGTTTGTTTTTTTGCTCCCCCAAACTTAGTTTACCAGATGCTGGAATTGGATTTATCCTTGTCATAGATCGAAGGCAAGACAAATGGACCTCTGTGAAAGCCTCCATACTGCGAATAGCGGTGAGTTCTTTTTTCAGTTAAGGCCTTTATAGTGGTCCTTCCAGATTGAACCTATCTCATATATAAAATGCTGTAAACATTTTTTTTCTTTTACCAGCGTTACAGTATAACTTTTTGTTAAGGAAATACATTCTAACTGTTCTTTCTTCTGTTTCTGATTTAACCCACCAAGACCCGGTGGTATGGTGTACAGCAGGGGTCGGCAACCTTTCAGAAGTGGTGTGCTGAGTCTTCATTTGTTCACTCTAATTTAAGGTTTCTTGTGCCAGTAATACATTTTTTAGAAGGTCTCTTTCTATAAGTATATACTATATAACTCAACTATTGTTGTATGTAAAGTAAATAAGGTTTTAAAAATGTTTAAGAAGCTTCATTTAAAATTAAATTA
>NW_027425342.1:0-1602 GCF_003597395.2 Chelonoidis abingdonii
GAGTTGTCTTACCCAGTGGCAGCAAAAATCTTGGAAGGGATATTAAACTTGGTGCTTCAGCTGTAATCTGATTAGCCCACATCTACTGCTGTGGGGTTCTTAAAAATCAGCTGATGCTGGCCACTGTTAGTGACAGGACACTGGGCTAGATGGACCTTGGGTCTGATCCAGTCTGGCAATCCCTGTGTTCCTAATAATGTATATTCCTTTCTCTGCATCAATTAATGTGTTGGCCTGAGTCAGTGTTTCCATGATGAGAGATGGTGGACAGTCACAGGTGCCACCTTTGCAGGTACTGAAAAATTATAATGGCAGGGAGTGGAGTGCATGGGTTGATTTGGCCACAGAAATAAAACAGATTACAATAGCATTTATCTAATAGATTGAGTGTTACAAGGGAGGAGAGTAGATTTTGGTTTGGGAAATTATCACCTGCATCTCAGTACAGTATTGATATGACGAGTGTTTGTTGGTTGGTATTTAAAGTACAGATATTATCCATTGTGCAGCAGAATTTGAAATATCACCATTTTCAAGGCACTTAATGGTCACTTAATCCTCACAGAGAAAGGATTTGAATTTAATCTGGATTTCAAATTCAGGCTGATAGGAATTACTATCTGTTTGTTTTCCTAGGGGGGGAATGCTCCTTCCACAGTTCACGGAACTGATTGAAAAGGACATGAATGTCTCCTAACCTTGCAGAGAGAAGTAAGTAAAATTTTTCATTCTTAGTGCACATTTAAGACTGTACCAATGACTGTCTAATATGTAAATATAGAATATATAGCACACTATAGTTTTGCTTGGTCCTGCTTTGAGCAGGAGGTTGGACTAGATGACCTCCTAAGGTATCTCCCAACCCTATGGGTTTGGATTCTATGAATCTATGATTCTATGAATTTAGTCATTGTGCATTTCAGCTGCTTCATCTGAGAAATATGAATCCTGAATCTGTTTTTCTTTAGATAATATTCCTTCATTAAAAAAGGAATTTAAGTTTTTACGTAGCTACATATATATTCCATATATTTGTTCTGTGTCAAATGGTATGTTTGAGTGATAGTTTTAAATGTATGACTAATATAGAATTGAACAGTGTTTGTACTACTTAAAATCCTATGATATCACACAAGAACTTTAAGCTATCTCTTAATATAAATGCTATATTTAATCATTATGCATGTTATACATTAGTTTCTATGTATATAGTTTATACTCTGATAGTCTAATATGTGTGTACATATAGGTTCTATGTGTATAATATGTGTTGTAATAGTTGTGTATGTATAGACATTCATACAATATATATACATATTGCACAAAAACTACATTAAAAGAACATGATTTTGGTTGCATAGTCAAACTCACAAGCAAGAAATGCCAGGATTATGGTTTCCTGTGCAACCTTATTTCAGCCTCCTTGTGCATAAGCGTTACGACACAGAAGTTATTTGCATGCCCACCTGCTAATTTTGCCAAGGACCCCTGCTTCATTCAGTGCTGAGGATGGACCAGCTCAAGAGGTGAATCAGGGTTGTGTTGTGAAGGAGACTGCTGTCTGTAGGGCATCTGCCTGATTTGTTGCAGAAGTTGGCAGGT
>NW_027425342.1:2160-4069 GCF_003597395.2 Chelonoidis abingdonii
GCTAGTTGGTGTGTAATAAAGTATGTGAGATTTACCTTTCCTCTTCTCTTTTCTTTTCTTCTATATTGGTTCTTACATCATGCTCATCACCATAGTATCTGACTAAGGGGGATATGACTGAGGTCTATAAATCATGACTGGTGTGGAAAAAGTCAATAAGGAAGTGTTCTTTCCTCTCTCATAACACAAAATCTAGGGGTCACCAAAAGAAATTAATTGGCAGCAGGTTTCAAACAAAAGAGAAGGAAGTATTTTTTTCACACTCCACACAGTCAGTCTGGAACTCTCTGCCAGAGGATGCTGTAAAGGCAAAGACTCTACCAGGGTTCAAAAAAGAACTAGATACGTTTATGGAGGATAGGTCTGTCAATGGCTAATAGTGAGGATAGGAAGGGATGGTGTCCTTAGCCTCTGTTTGCCAGAAGCTGGGAATGGATCACTTGATTACCTGTTCTGTTCATTCCCTCTGGGGTACCTGGCATTGGCCACTGTCAGAAGACAGGATACTGGACTAGATGGACCTTTGGTCTGACCCAGGATGGTGTTCTTATGTTCTTATGACCTGGGTTTGAGACCATGTGTGTCATGTGGAACGGTGTGATATATGCACCAGATAATCCAACCTGGGCCACCGCCCAGCACAGATACATGCTTAGAGCTCTTAATCTGTGCACTGAGATATGTAACTGAGGGAGCCACACATCCTAACAGGAGGAACCAGTCTGTTCATGCGCAGACTAAGGGCAGTGCAATGAGACTGACGGGACCAAAGGCTTCCCGGATGAAATCCTACTGACTTCAATGGAGGAACAGCAGTGGCCTGTTGTGTTTGAATTACGGGAGTGTAACTAAAGGAAGGTAAGGAAAGTAAGTCTATGAAACCAGATAGGATGACTTCTAATTATCCTCTCTGAGTCAAGTGAGTAGTGAAGGTCGTGAACCGCAGTGAGAGCAAGAGTTCAGCACTGCACATGGCTTATAACTGCTAGATTGATAGTTTATATCTGCCCTTCATGAGAGCACTAGGAACCATAACGTAGACGCAAAGGAAAATGTATTTTGTCACATTATTTCTCAACTAGACACACTATGTGCCAGTCCCCAAAATGTGGCACCTGTCATTATCAGGTGTGTTTGTTTCCTCAGTAGCCTTTAGACACCGCACAAATGTACCTTGTGTACAGAGCCCTTTATGCGGATAACATTAGCTCCAAGCACAGCCCTAGTTTTAAATCCGATCCCTAATGTCTTCTGCAAGCAGACTGTGGTCCTTTCTACATGCTAGTATAGCATATGTTTCCCCCTCATTCCCCTATGTCAGCAACCTGCATCACAGGCAGTAGAGCATGGAAACAGTGTCTGCAAGGCCATTTCTCCCACTACCATACTAGGGGGTGACAAGTGTCTTGGCTTTTCTTCCCAGTGCACCAGCCAGCACAGCAAGGACAGTCCACCAGGGGGATATATGGTGCCTGGGTATACAGTTTCCACAGGGCACCTCTCCGTGGAGCAAGGGGAAAATGAGAGGCAGACTCTGATTCAATAGCTGCTTCCCAGTTTGTTGCAATGCCCCATAAAGCAGGCTTATGGCAGAGCTGCACTTGGGTCCTCAACAATTAGCTCGCATCCATTAATGTCCTCTGCATGGAATACTATCTTGTCATTTGAAAACTTATTCAAAGAGCGGATTCCACAAAATACAAGCAAATGTACTGCTTAGCTAGAGTGGACACAATTTTCTCTGATACTTGCTAGACTTCCCACTGTTAAATTCCCTTATTTTGCAAAGCCAATCGTCAAGTCTACTCGAAAGGTTCAGAATGATACCAAGGCTACAATCTACCATTTTTACACACTTGGTACATTTCCAAAGCAAGGTTTTCAGTAGTAAAACATCCAGTGTAAGATG
>NW_027425343.1:0-7097 GCF_003597395.2 Chelonoidis abingdonii
ATGTTCTATATGGTCCCAGTTTATATCAATAACGTCACACCCCCAACGCAAAATTGATGCAGGAAGGGATGACACAGACATCACTGACTGCATCCCAAAAGCTCCCCATCCCTGGGTCTGTCTCACTACAGCCCGTGTTGGGTTAGAAGCCATATCAGTGTATAACAGGAATGGTTAATTAAAGTCATGTTCAATAACATGGTTGAATCTCTTTACAAACTTAAGGTAAAACTTAGTTAGAACAACAGTGGATTGGATCTGCTGTTGCAGCAGGATTCCTGTCTGCCTCATATGATCCTGCCAAGAGCTAAAGAAACTAGCTATTTTATCTATAAAAGCTCTGGCAAATGTTTGGAACCCAACTAACATTAAATCAACATAGATATTAATGTTGTTCATAGTAGAGGAATCATGGCATTTAGCCAAGCAATCAATATGGTAGTGTGCCTCAGTTTCCCCTTTCCTAGTGCACATCAGGTCTGGAATGTCTTTTTCCCTGTGAAAAGTTTCAATACTGTTTACAGGCATTAACTGTGAAACATTAGCATAACAAGGCCTTTTAACATGAAGTGTGTTCTCATGTGCTGCTTTCAGCACGTTCAAGGGCCTTTCCATAGCACTGGGCACATTGCACATTCTTACAATTCTTGGTAACAGCAACACACTAGTTACAAAAATCACCATTAGCTACAACACCAAATTCATTGCAAGTGTCCATCTACAATCCTGTTTGTCATGCCAGACCCTTGGCACAACACCATTGGAGCTTTGACACCTTAGGGCCAACCGGTGGCCTCCCTTTGCAAAACTCAGCCCTCTCTTTCCTGCTTGTCCTGCAGGATCAAACCCTGATTCCTCTTGCTTAACCAAATTCACTGGCTGCTGGGGTGGGCTCTCTTTGCTAACAGCTATTAGCAAGTCTTTCTTCTCCCTGCCAGTCAGGTAATTTGCATCCACACAGACACTAGCTTTTAGATTTTCAGCTGCTACCCATTCCAAGGCTGGACTCTGTTTTACAGAGACACCACACAAATTCAAATAGTCGGAGGGTGAAAGTCTGCTTGCTCTTCCCTGCATCCTCAAGCATTTGGCCATAAAACCATTTAGCTCTGAAACACCAGCAACCAAATCTGTCCTTAGATCCTGAAGCACAGACTGCTCACTCACAGAACTAGCATGGAGACATTCCTGTCCCAATACCATTGTTTTCCCAACAAACTGGTCACACACAGCCACGGGGTTATAGGGCTGCTCAACTTTTTTAACTACTTCTAGTCCATCTGAGACCTTTTTAAAGTTACCCACACTGGATCTTTCAAAAGGAAAGTCATAGGCATTCCATTTCACACAGAAAAACTTTTGGCTGATAGAACTGAAACTTTCTTGATAAAATCACTTTCAACACACTTTCAGTCTGCAGCAAACTGCTTGCACCAGATTTACTCTGAGGATTCCTTTTCCATGCGATTCTCTAAAGCAATTCATCCCCTCTTAGCAATTCTGGCCCGTTACCCTCCTTCATCTAGGGCTTTGCTGTAAAGGACACTTCCTGAGCCACAACAAACTCTTTCTGGTTCTACTTACATTACAGATCAGTCATCTGGCCAATCAGGCAGATTCGACACAATTCACCTTTCATGGCAAAACTCATTAGGACTCACTACGATAAAGTGTCGAGGTACTCTCCTTTCCTTTTGGCAACTTTTTCATTAGTCATGGCAACTGCAAGTTGTCAGGCTCAACCACCACAAGTTTAGGAATTATTTTCTCCTACTAAAACTGTCGTAGGTAACACAACTTAAATCACCTTTTCTGTCTCTTCTTGGTGCCTGGCTAGGTATCACCCTGCTCAAGACAGAGCTGCTACACCCTTTTTCCAGCCACACATTAGCAAGGCAAACCACAAGCCCAGAATTGTCTGGTCTCTGGGATTTTGCTAGACTTAACTGGTAGCTACCTAGTTACAGCCATTTTCCAGCGCCACAAACTTTAGGACCATTCCCTTCCTGGGCTTTTAGTTGGAATTCAGAACCAACTTCTGAGACAACTGCATCACCCTCAAACCATCACAGGCTGAAAAGGCACCTTTCAGTCTGCTCACAGACACAGAGAGACGGAGACACATTCTCCTTCACCAGACACACCGCGTGGGATTTTCTCTCCTTGTCCCAGCAACGGGGCTGTTCACAGACAACGCTTGGAGATCAAGGTACTTCCTTCATAGGCAAGTCAATACCCCTGACAGACACAGGCACATTTCCTTCACTGTCACATTTCTCCCACAGGAAAACAGGTTAAGGGATAGGGACACTCATTCTTCCACTGTTCTGTGTCTTCCCCAACCGTGACTAGACAAAGCCGTCAGTCACAAGGGCTGCTGGCTTCCTCCAAACTTTTTCCTGCAGGCACATTGCCACTCCCAACAGATAAGCTGCTGCTTTTTTCACTACACAGCTCTTCCAGCAATCACAGTTTACCCTTTTCAGCGTTCACTTTTACAAGCTGCACTATGCTATTTCTTACCATTTACAAATCTGACCCTTTCTTCCTCCGTTAGGGCTTCACCCGACCATTTACCTGAATCGCTCCGATAAATTTTCCTCCCAATGAGATCTTTTTGACTCTTGATCTACTCAGATTCACTTCTGAGGACATCCGACAGACATTCAGAACCTCTTACTCACAGACACACTGCTTTTTCTTGAAAGACAACAGCTATTAACCCCACAGATTAGGATCCCTCTCTCCCTGGCCACAGCAAACTGGTTTACACCGAAGAAAACTGCCCAAGTATACCACATATCAACCATGATTATTTAAATGGATGTCAGAGGATTACAGTTTCTGCTGTCTTCCTTGCTTTTCGTTTGACTTGGAGCGAAGCTCTGCAGTTTCTTGTTGCATTGTGAGTCTCCTTGTTGCCTCTGTTGAGCTCTCTCCTCAGCAGCCAGTAATTCCAGACACCCTTCGAGCTTTCTTCTATTCAGCTTTTTCTGCCTTTTCCAGCGATCGCAGGATCTGCTATAGTTTCTGTTCATTGCATCCAGTTGCAGTTATTCGCTGCCCTCTTTCATTTGAATTGCTTCTTGATTAGCGGCTTGTGCTTCTGCTCTGATCACTGACCAGAACAGATCTCTCAGTTCTTGATTGTAGCTTTCCTTTCTACAGCTTATCGCCTTTTCTGACACAAAATCTTCCAGCGCTTTTTTTGGTCCAAGGACCCTCATATGCTCTTTGCTCACCCATTGCCAACTGCTCTTCCAAACCACAACTCTACAAATCCCCAAATTTCAAATTGGATAGTTTTGCCGTTCTGACCAAGCTTATTTGACCTGGTTCTGTGGATCCTGTGACTACACCACTGTGATTTGATGCGATTCTTGGCTGGACCCAACTGAGAAGCCAAATCAGGACCAATTGCCTCAAACAGGGCCAGTCCGCCCTAGCTGGGGGTTTTCCACCCTCTAAGCAAACCAAACCAGCCAGACAAAGCAGGGACTCCGGTGTCACCCCACTTGGTTACCACACATACACAGAAATTCCTTAGACACTCCGTCTCCAGTATCCCCCACCAGTGCCACCCGGTCCTGGGGTAAATGTTCATGAAAACTAACACACCCAGTAAAGAAAGGTTCTTTTCTCGATCCCAAAGGGCCAAGCCAGACCAGGTCAATATGTTTATTAGAGAATATTTTAAATAAGATGATCACAGAGTTTGGCGTTTGTCAGTCATTATCATCGCGGGGCAACCATACAGAGTTGGGGGACGTTGGTATTTGGTTATGGGTTAGCATATAGTACTACAGTCTGTAATGCCCGCAATTGGTGTCGGTGGTGTGGGTCCAAAGTATAGTAGACAAAGGGAGCGTAGGGTCCATCGCACTCATTTAATGGAAGTAACACATAGTCATGATTAGAGCAGGCGGGCCGGGTAATGGGGACGGGTGACCTTCACGAGTGGATCCAGATCGGTGGGTCAGGACTCAGATTTACCCACAAATCACGCTGTTGCCAATCCTTTTCGAATCTAATCTAAAGTTTATTCATAAAGGAAAGATAGAGAGAGAGCTAAATTGGCTTAATGGAATCATATTCATACCAATAATGCAAAGTTCTGGTTAGGCTTTGTAGCAGTGATGGAATAAACTGCAGGTTCAAATCAAGTCTTGGGAACATCCCGGCCTGGGAATGGGTATCGTCCCTTGTGTAGAGCTTCGCTTGTAGCAAAGCCCTCCGAGGTAAGAAACAGGATGAGCCAGCATGGAGATGATCATCAGCACTTTATATGACTTTTTCAGGGTGTAGAACCTCTTTGTTTCCTACTGTGGAAGTTCAGAAAGGGAGGGGGGGAGGGGGGTCTCAGTTACATGGGCCAGTTCTGACACCCTGCTGGGTCACAGGCGTTATCTCCTCCTCTCAGATGGGTTCAGTTGTGTAGGTGATGGTCCTTAATGGGCCATCAAGCAGGCTAAGCAGAGCTGACACCAACTAGTCTGGGGTGTCACCCAGAACTGCAGCACCAATTTGAAATACAGACAGCACGCAGCCAATATTCATAACTTCAACTACAGAAATGATACAGACATACAGACAGCACAATCATAACCAGTAACCCGTAACCTGGTCTTAGACACCTTATCTGACCCCCTTTACATAGGATTTGGTGCCACTATAGGACCTTGGTTGCAACCCATGTTCTATATGGTCCCAGTTTATATCAATAACGTCACAGTGGGGCCTGCAAAGGATGGTGCGGTGGGATTCCCGCCGGGCATGGGAGAGGACCTGCCCAGGGGAAATTTTCCCACCCTTGTGCCACCCCACTGCTACCTCCCCGAGTCCCCATGCCATCACCCCTGACCCAACATGACACCATGGAGCGCTGGGCTCAAGCACTGCTCCTTCCATCTGATGCGGAGGTCCCCCCCCCCAAAGACCAGGAAGGGGGCCACCAACAATGAGCCTTCTGCCTTGCCCCTGGGTGTATCCCATCTGCTAGAGCCGGCTGGGGATGCCATGGAAGCAATGGAGAGTAACACTGCCCCTTCTCCAGGGTCCCTCCCTGGGGGACCCCAATGGGACCCCTCCTGCCCCCCGACCTCTTTGCATGCTCCGAGATGAGAGTTGCTTTGGTTGCTGGAGAGGAGGCCCCCGGGGTGGTGGGTGGTGATTTTCTCTCCATCTTTAAGGAGATCAAGGCCCTAGGTCGGACCCCAGTGACCCAGGGGGAGGACAACCCTCTGCCAGCCGGCCTCGATCTGAGTGACCTCACCCAGGCCCCCCATTCCCCATGGTCTCTCCCCCTAACCACTGCTTCTGAGGAACCCCTGGACTCTTCCACCAGCCCGGCCGCAGATGGTCCCACTAACGGCTGCTGAGCCTATTGAGGTGACAGCCAGTGCCACGCGACTGGGATCTGAGTCATCAGGGGCATCCCTCATTGATGTGGGGCAGCTGACCTCCTTCCCGGGTGGGGACCCCACTGCTGTTTCCCATGGGGCTTTGACAGAGGCCGCACTAGAGGACGGCCAGGAACTAGTGACCCCGCCCCCTGATAGGCTGTGAGAGGAGCTGCGAGAGTTTCTCCAGGACGCCTGTGGGTCCCGCAGCAAGCTCTGGGGGGACTTTTATCAAATCCTCCAGTCCATAAGGGCCATTCTGGGGTAGGCTAAAGGGATCGGGAGACAGGCTGCTTCGGCCTACCAGCGGCTTCTGTGACTCTTTGCTCACCTACAGGGTAGGTCATGGTGTGCTGCGCAGCCTGACGGGACCCATGAGCATCCCTGAGGGCGGGGATCCCCCCCAGCCCTCCACATGGCACCCATCATTTTCACAACGTTAAACACGCGGGGCTGTAGGATGGGTCTCTGCAGGAGCCAGGTGCTCTCCTTCTTTCAGGAGGGGGGTGCTCTGTGGTTTTTCTGCAGGAGACCCATATGGATCCAGCAGCCGAAGAAAATTGATAGCTGGAGTGGGGGGACAGGGTCTATTTTAGCCATCTCACAGTTTGTACGGCTGGAGTGGCGACCCTGTTCTCCCCTGACCTACAGCCTGAGGTGCTGGGGGTCACTGAGGCTGTGCCGGGTCGCCTGCTGCACCTCCGGGTCCGCATGGTGGGGCTCGTGGTCAACCTCATTAACATCTATGCCCCGACATCGGGCCCAAAGCGGTTGCGTTTTTAGCAGCAGGTGTCCGCCTTCCTCGGCTCTTTGGATCCTCACAAGTGCCTGGTCCTGGGTGGGGACTTTAACACCACCCTCGAGGAGCGGGACCACTCGGGGACTGAGCAGAGCCTGGCCGCCGTGGACGTCCTCCGGGAGATTGTAAACCATCACTCCCTGGTGGACGTCTGGCACAACCACCACCTGGACGATGTCTCAACATTCACCTTCATCTGGGTGGAGGCCCATCAGTCGCGCCACTCCCGGTTGGACCTCATTTACTTCTCATGCTGCCACCTTTCACGGGCCCAGTCCTCCAGCATCCAGCTGGCCCCGTTCTCAGATCACACCTAGCGACAGTGGAGAGGCTGGGCATAAATCTCCGGGCATGGACGAGCTGACCATGGTGTTTTACCACGTGTTCTGGGACGTCCTCGGCCCGGACCTGGTCACCGTCTGGGCCGAATCTTTGCAGAGCGGGGTCCTCCCTCTCTCGTGCAGGTGAGCCGTGCTCGCCTTGCCCCAAAGAAGGGGGACCCCCGCGACCTTTGGAATTGGTGTCCCATCTCGCTCCTCAGCATGGACTACAAAATCGTAGCCAAGGCCATCTCGCTGCGGCTGGGGTCGTGCTGGCGGACGTGATCCACCCAGACCAGACCTACACCGTCCCGGGCCGTAGCATCTTTGATAACCTCTATCTGGTCCGGGATCTCCTGGAGCTTGGATGCAGGGATGGTCTGTCGTTCGCCCTCCTGTCCCTGGATCAGGAGAAGGCGTTCGAGAGGGTGGACCACGGGTATCTCCTGGGCACTCTGCAAGCGTTAGGCTTCGGGTCCCAGTTTGTGGGCTTTCTCCAGGTGCTGTACGCTTCCGCAGAGTGTCTGGTCAGGCTCAACTGGACCCTGACCGAGCCGGTCAGCTTCGGGCGGGGAGTGC
>NW_027425344.1:0-5840 GCF_003597395.2 Chelonoidis abingdonii
TAAGCCTCCAGGCCCTGCAGAGGCTTCTTTATGGTGTGGGTGGTCCGGCATGGAGAGCCCTGGCGCACGCCTTCCTGCGCCGCTTCCGAGGGCTCCGATACGACCGGCAGCTCCTCTTTCTTGATCCGAGGTATCTTCCGCAAGACCTCTCTGGGCTGCCGGTCTTCTACCAGGACCTCCTCCGCACCTGGAAACTGGTTTCCGCCACCAGTTCTGTGGCTGCTGCCCCTGCTACACAACCTCCAGCTCCACGTGCAAGTGGAAGAGTTCCCCTTGGTTTGCCAGCAGTTGGACCTGGCAGAAGTCACCAGAGTTGGAAACCTCCTGGACTATGACCAGGCAGACTGGCTGGATCCCCTGATTCTTGCTTGGCGCATGGGGCTCTTTAGACCTCGTACTCCCCAGCGCGTACTACAGGAGGTGAGGGCCACTTTACCTCCCACAGCTCAGGTCTTCCTCGACCGGGTGCTGCTAGAGGGCACACCCTGCCCACCCACCACCCCAGACCCTCCAGACCTTGCCATCAAGCCCCTGCCCTGTAGACCTACCAGGCCATCCCACCCCTTTACCGCAAGCCGGCTGCATGACTTGCAGCCAGTTCGGTTCTGGATCGCACCAAGGAAACATCTGTACATGCTCGTGCTCCACACCTTTCATGTCCTCACCTTGGCATCCTGCCTTCTCTGGAGGGTGAGGAGCCCCAGTGGGCCAGCCTATACTCCACCCTGGTCCTGAGGCCTGACCGGGGACGTCAGCTTGCAGATCCTTCACAGAGCTGTAAGCACAGGCATGTACTTGGTGTAGTTCACTCCCCTCCCGGACACTTGCCCCTTTTGCGGCATGAGGGAGACCCTGGCACACGTATATCTGGAGTGCGCCAGGTTGCAGCCCCTATTCCGGCTCCTCTTGGATATATTATTATGGTTTTGGTTGCACTTTTCCCCTCACCTGTTCATCCACACACTCCCTATCCATGGCCCCACAAAGTCACACGATCTCCTTATCAGCCTCCTCTTGGCCATCTACAAAATGGCCATCTACAAAACCAGGGAGAGGAGGTTGGCTGACGGGATTTCCTGCAACTGTGGGGCCTATTTCCGCTCCTCCATCCTTTCACATATCCGAGCAGAGTTCCTCTGCGCGGCGTCCACTGGCTTCCTTGATGCCTTCGAGGAGCAGCGGGCGCTGTCCGGGCTTCTCTGCTCGGTGTCCCCGTCAGGTTCCCTTCGTATGACCCTTTGACCGCGCTCCTGTCCCTGTTATCTCATTAGTTGTCCCCAGCAATTATTTGGTATCACGGCTCTGTGGATCCTCTCCTTAGGCTGTGGGGAGGTCCTTTAGCAGGGGGTGGGCTCTGCCCACCCACTACCTGGATACCAACAGGACCAGACTCCTGAACCCCGCTGGTCTAGGTCTGTCACACTGCTCACACATTCAAAGCTTTCTTGAGCATTTTTTTGCCACAGTATTGCCCTGGCAGCTCATGCTGAGTTCCTTGTCCACTGTGACCCCATCAGCAGCTGGCCCAGGCGGGGAGTGGAAGGGGGGGACCAGAGCCACTTCTCACACAGGCCAGTGGCTGGGATACTGGTCTGTGCAGTGCAGCAGCTGCCTGTGAGAGAGCCTGGCTGGGGAGTGGCAGTGCTTGCCCTCCCCAACCCCCCCAGGCCCAGCTGCCAGGGACGGGCCAAGTGAGCCAGAGCCCCTCCTTCCCCCGTCGTGCACCTGGGCAGGGAGTGGGCTGCTGCCTCTCTCCAGCCAGGCTCTCTCATAGAGAGCTGCTGCCCTGCACAAAGGCAGTGACCAAGAGCAGCCAGATTCAGCTGCATGAAAGAGTTGTTTCAGAGTCTGTGCATCTCCAAATAGTGTTCTCGTTTAGCTGACACAACCACACTGAGTTCAGTGGGTTGCTTCACATCTCTCTGCACCTGCTATGTTGCAGCTGGATGTATGGAGAAGCCATTTCTATCCATCCTTCCTCTAAAAATGAAGATTCTTTTAAGCTCTCCAAAATTGTGTGCTTATGTGGCTCGTCCTGAACTTTACTACACCTTGTGGGAAGGCAGGGTAGGGTAGGGTTAGTAAATCAAATTTAGTCATTTGATCAAGGGTTCCTGAGATACAGGCCACTTTTAAAAAAACCACAAAGCAAAGCAAAAACACAGCATTTCCTAAAATTCATAGATTCTACCAACTTTGAAGTTTGAACCCCACCCTGGGTGAGAATCTGTAATCAGGTGGGTAACATCTACCTCCGTCAACATTTTTTTAAAATGATTATTGTTACTATTTTATTACAATATTTTGGAGAAATGTGAGCGGTCATATGGGTACCTTAACTCTGCATTTCCTGGTTTTCAGAAATTTGAGTTTTGATGAACTTAGAGACTCAAGGTGGGGAAGGTAATATCTTTTATTGGACCAACTTCTGTTTGTGAAAAAGACAAGGCTTCTGAGCTATGCTGAGCTCCTCTTCAGGACTGTGTAGCTTGAAAGCTGAACTGAGGCTGAGATAGCAGCAGGGGACAGGGGTCTTCTTGCCATGGGGACTGTGTTTAATTATAAGTAAGTGAAAGTACAGTGTTTAATGCAACCTTGTGAGTAAGGATGAAAGGGTTGTAAAAGGGTAGGGGGTGGGGCTGTAAAATTTGACATGTGTAGGTTGTTTCTGTGGAATAGACACTCCATCTGCATTTGGTGTCACCAACAGAAGTTGGTCCAATAAAAGACATTACTTCATTGTGACATTCCCCTGGTGTTATCTGGACCTGTGATCTGCTAGGTCACGCCGATCCTCGACTCTGGGAGCCAGCCTTACCCTGCTCTGCTGCGAGAACCCCCACTCCTGAGCTGTTCATGCACAGCTCTGGCATGTAAGTTGCTTGGGTTGTGCAACCAAATGACACCAGCTAATATCTCCGGTCCCAGACATAACTCTAGGAACCGCTGTCTTGCAGTGTCTAGTTATGCCCCCTGGACACTTCAAGCTTATATGTTTGTCAGTTTAACAAAGAAATTGATATGAACCAGGCTTGTTATCCCAATGGGAGTCTCTGACACACTTCAAACCAAACATACTGGTTCAAGGGAGAATAAATAAACAGATTTATTAACTGTAAAGATAGATTTTAAGTGATTATAAGTCAAAGCATAACAAGTCAGATTTGGTCAAATGAAATAAAAGTAAAACGCATTCTAAGCGATCTAAACACTTTCAGTGCCCTTACAAACTTAGATGCTTCTCACGACAGGCTGGCCGGTTGTCCTTCAGGCAGTCTCCCCTTTGATCTGTGCTACAGTCGCTTGGTGGTGGTGTCTGTAGATGTAGGTGGAAGAGAGACGAAGAGCCTGGCAAACGTCTTTCCCGTTTATAGTGTTCTTTTTTCCCTCTTGGCTTTGCCCCCATCCCCCTTCAGGGTCAGGTGAGCATTACCTCATCGTAGTCCTTGACTGACCAGGGGAAGGGGAGCGGGGTGACTCACTCAAGAGTCCAACAGATCCTTTGTTGCTGCCTAGGCCAGTGTCCTTTGTTCCTGTGAGGCTGGGCTGGGTTTGTCCCATACATGCCCTGATGAGGTGTGAACTGCCCCTCTGCTCTTGGAGAGTTTTGCCTGGGCTTTTTTTAAGCCATGAGGACACATTTTCAGCCTCATAACTGTATACATGAAATTACAACCTATAACATCACTATAACAACAATGCTCAGTGCATCATGACACCCAACATGACAAACTTTGCATTGGATACCACACAATCTTATTATAAGGATGAACATGGGGGTGCAAAATGTTCCTCAAAGGCACAGAGTGTCACACCCACCCACCTTGACTCTGTATCGCCTGGGACCCACACACAGCTTCAGCAACACAGCAAATAACTGTTGATGCACTTGACCTTATGGAAGGGCATGTGAGCTTCAGTGGGAAACCTTAACTCTATATTAACAAAGGTATTTTTGCAATCCGTCAGAAGATTCTCTTTGAAATCATTGCTGGAGTCAGGTAACTTCGGATGCCTGCATATTTGAGTCTGCAGGCAATTCCAGCTCAGCAGGACTGTGGCAGTTTCCTGTTTCTTTAAGAGAAGACTCTAATTGCCCCACATGACAGGGTTTGAAACTATGCAATCTTCAAGTTACAGTGTTACTTTCACTTTCCAACTCGGCAAATGCTGCAAGCTTAAAGCACATTTTATCAGTTTGGAACAAAAACCTATTTCTTAAACAACAAAAAGAAGTATGGAAAAGCAGTGAGAAAATGCTCCAGCTTTTTTATAGCCAGAATTAGCTGAGCATCTTGATAAACTGGAATAGTCAATTAACATGTAATTATCTCAACAAAAGGAATAAGGTCAGACCACACTCTGAAGATTTAAAATGTCTAGGAAGAACCAACCAGGTGGGTTAACTTTGCTTCAAAGAATAACTGCTTATAACTGCTCATACATGCTTCTCAGGGCCACCCAGAGGATTCAGGGAGCCTGGAGCAAAGCGATTTTGGGGGGCCCCTTCCATAAAAAAAAAAGTTGCAATACTATGGAATACTATATTCTCGTGAGGGCCCCAGTGGGTTCTGGGGCAAATTGCCCCACTTGCCCCCGACCCCTCTGGGCAGCCCTGATGCTTCTTATTGCTTGGACAGATTATTAAAAACGATTAAATAATCCTGTGATAATTTATTTTACTCTTCATCTAAACTTTCTGTGACCTGTACGTTAAAATGATTTACTGTCAAATACACTGCAGATTATTTTCCTAGCAATGTAACATGCGATTTTTACATTTTGTTGAATCAGTAATCTATTTCTTTTGCTGCTGCGCTTTATTCAAGATTACTGAGCCTCATACTGTTTTCAGGGGAAGATTTAGAACACGCAACTTCCTATATTTTGAATAAGGAAAGAACTTTACTGCACCAAACCCAGCTGTCATCAGTCTAGTTTTCTGCTGGTTGTCATTGCAGTTTTCTGTCTCTTGATGGTGGGGGTGAATCCTTCTGCTTCTGTATAAATAAAATGATGTCCAGAATTAATCAGAACAGGAAACTGCATGCTTTTCTCCTTCTGAAATCCGTGGGAATTAAGCACGTGCCTAAAACTGATCATGTGTTTAAGAGTATTGCTGAGTAGGGGCTTGAGGACATAACTAAAACCAGGCAAACTGATACACTATGTGACAGATCATCTCTTCATGTGTAAACAGCTATTGGAGGGGAGAAAAGTAGTAAAAATAATGGTATTTTTGTTGTGAAATTACTTTTTTGTTTTGTAAAGTATTTAGTTTATTTTTCAAATTCTAAGCAAGTACTGAACAAAAGTTTTGATTTTAGTTTTGTTCTTTTCAGTTGTGATTTTAGCTCCCTTTTTCACCTTCAGAAAGAATAGGGAATAGATCAAAAAGTGTTTCGATTCTATTTTATTAGGACCTCTCACTCTGAAGTATTTAAAACATCAAAATAATAGGGAAGAATCAGTTTTTAAATCAAATTGATAATTTTCGAAAAACTGCAGCACTCTAATTTTGAGATTATGTGAGAATCATAGAATCGTAGGACTGGAAGGGACATCGAGAGGTCACCTAGTTTGGTCCCCTGCACTCAAGGCAGGACTAAGTATTTTCTCGACCATCCCTGACAGGCGTTTTCCTAACCTGCTCTTAAAAATCCCCATTGATGGAGATCCCACAGACCTCCCTGGGCAATTCATTCCAGTGCTTAACCACTCTGACAGTTAGGGAGTTTTTTTGCCTAATCTCCATCCTAAACCGCCCTTGCTGTAATTTAAGTCCATTGCTTCTTGTCCAGTCCTCAGAGGTTAAGAAGAACAATTTTTCTCCCCTCCTG
>NW_027425345.1:0-3759 GCF_003597395.2 Chelonoidis abingdonii
CTTTGTAACAACCCTTTCTATGTACTTGAAAGCTGACATCGCACTATCCCCATCCTCAAGCTTGCTCTTCTCCAGACCCACAAAACCCAGTGTTTTTCCAATCCTTCCCTCACTCGGCCACTCGTTTTCTGGACACCCTCTTACTCGATTCACCTTTGTTGGCCCTCTTCTCTGGACTCTTCTCCTTTTCTTCCCACATCTCCTTCCCTGACACTCGTGGCCCCAGAACCTGGACACACTACTCCAGTTTGAGACATAATCAGTGCGGAGTAGAGTGAAGAATTCCTTCTCGTGTTCTTGCTTACAATCTCCTGCTAAATACAGCCCCAGAAGGATGTTTGCTTCTTTCGCAAGCAGTATTACACTGTGACGCCTTTGTAGCTTGTGATGCCACTAGACCCCCAGATCCCTTTCCACAGTTCTCCTTCCTAGGCAGTATTCCCATTTTGTATGTGGCAACTGTGTTCCTTTCTAAGTGAGCACTTTGCATTTGTCTTTGATCTCCAGATTTAATTAAAGTTAAAAGTAAATTTCTAGCGCTTATGGTTGGAAGACATTAAACTGTTGGGCAGAGAGACTGCTGAGGCGCAAACAACAGTGATAGTCCGTTGCCCGGAAGGCTTCAGCTCCAAGAACGACACCAGGGGAGAAGCAAGCAGAGTTTATTTGAGATCTCAAAGTGGTGCTGGGAGACTGTGACATGCCCACGATCCAGCCAGCTAATAACAAGCAGTCTTGTTTCCTTTATTCCATGAGAACTTTTCTGCGCTGACAGAGCAAGCCCCGTTTCCCTCCCTCTTCTGCCCGGCTGCAGCATTCTTTCTTACACACTTCTTGTCTTCCCCCTCCCTCTTCTCCTTCCTCCCCCTGTAGCAGTACGTAAGCGCAGGTGCATTAAGTGATTTTGGCTGCGGCAGCTCGTTAGTAAGTTTTCCTTCTGCACAGTTTCTTGTCCTTCTGCGTAAAGGTGCACAGGCCTCCATTATTTCTGCTTTAGACAGTTAGAACTGTTGCAACTGTAACGCCTGTTTACTCCTGGCCTTTCCATCAGCCAGCCTTGTTAGGTCGATTAGAGTTCAAACACGGAAGGACTTTTGCTCGCCAGAGGCCTAAACAGGAAGACTCCATATTCTTATTGCCTTCCACTTTTTTAAGTTACTTAGGGTTATGCTTAGTGACACCAACAAGACTATGACATGAGTGTACCCTCAGGGCTCAGAAACCAAAAGCAAGAAATAGGAACTAAGATGGTTTTTTAAATTGATTTTTAAGTCAATCACATATCTTTTTTGACCCACTTTGTAATTTTTTTTACAAATTATGTTTGTGGGGTGGTGGTGGTATTGATTTTCATAAAGAAACAAATGTAAAGTTTAAACTTAATTACAGCATGCATATGTTGCCAAATACCACATTCTTCATGGATACTCAATAGCATTATACAGTTTTACAGCTAATGAAAGCTACAAGATGAGACCATACAAAACCAGACTATACCACACAGACATAATACATTAGGGTGGGACTTACACTGACTTTTGATTTTTGAATATTGGGCTTAGCAGTGCTGCTGCTCTTTTCTGAAAGGGACAAAGAAACAAATTTCAGCTTTCTACAATAATTCATACAATCTACGCAAACCAAGGAATCACACCTATTAATTTAATTCCTCAGAGTGCTGTAGTTCTTTGGCAAAAGGGGTCCCAAGAAAATATCAGACTCTCAGAGTGGAGGAAAATTGATTTTTTAAAAATTGTGGTTCTAATTTAGACCAGAGGTTTTTCTTTAACTTGGATTTTTTCATTTTAGTTAAATATTGGTTTAGTTTTCTTATATAAAATTGTGACAACTGATGTTAAGGCCTAAATTTATTATAATCTATTAGTATTGTGAAGCAAGGAGATTCTTTTCCCCAAGAATCAGGCAGCACAGACAAGGTGTGAGAGGATGATCTATGCCAGCTCTAAAATCTTGAAGAACAGGGTCACCAGAAACAAGCAGTTCAGTTCACTAACTATGGATATTAGTTACTTTGTTTAACAAATTGGATTTAAATGTAAAATGTTTTTTTTTCTTCCCCATCCTGTTGTCTAGATCAAGTTACAGTGACGATGAAGGTTCTCTCATCCTGTCCTAGCTCCATAGGCAGCTCTTCTCTGCCCGGTTTGATCATTTTCTTCATTACTTTTCATATTCACAAGCTGGAATCAGGTAGGAATCCCATTGCTCCTACTGCAGTTTATAGGATTGGTTTCATCATAGTGATTTATAAGTTGTGTCTATTCTATTCTTTTATATAAAACTGAACAAAAACTACAACAAATTCCAGATTCAATCAATACTGGTAAAGAATAAGTCTCTACTTCCTCCCCAGCCCTTCAGGAGGAGTAATTCCTACCCACTGAACACGACACAACTCAGTATCTCTATCTCTCTAGGTACTTATAGGGCTTTCATCACCATAGTATCTGAGCTCCCTACGTTACATCCTCTGTGACCTAACCCTTTGTCAAACACCCAGGCAGCCTGGCCTGAAGCTGAAGAGATTTGGGCTTAGTGAGACCAAGTAATGACCCAGTCCCACTAAAAACAGGAGGAGGGGAGTAGAGTTGAAAAACTCAGATCACCCTACCCATTCATAGGGCACTGAAATGTCTCTATGGCATATTAAAATTAATATAAGTGAAGTTGCCAGTGACACCTATACCAAAGCTTGCCTGTCACTTTCTAATACAGCTCACCTTTTCAGTTGCTGGTAAGTTTGCTAAATTTTAAATGTTCAGGCTGTAAATTTGTATGCCAGGTGTCTTGGACCATTGAAGTTTGGACCATTGAATCTGTCATTTATATTGTTTTTTCCTTCTGAGTTTGTTTTCTTTTTGCTTTGGTGTATTTGACAGCCCAGTTCAAAGTGAATGGTCCTGGTCACCCTATAACTGCCATTGTGGGTGAGGCCGTTGTGTTACCCTGTTGCCTGTCCCCCAGGATGAGCGCTGAGAACATGGAGGTGAGATGGTTCCGATCTGAGTTCTCTTCAGTTGTTCACCACTATCGTGAGTTCAAGGATCAGTATGGGCAGCAGATGGCAGAATACCATGGAAGGACAGAGTTATTGAAAGATGGCATCCTGGATGGGAATGTTTCCTTGCAGATTCTTAATATCAGAAGCTCTGATGAAGGACAATACAACTGCTTTGTTCAAGATGGTCTTTTTTATGAAGAAGCTTTGTTGGAACTGAAGGTTGCAGGTCAGCAGTTCATGCCTTATTATCTTATGCCATTATGTATTATCTTGGTGTGGGCTGCAGTTTTTATTCTTTCCTACTGCCACAACTGTGACTAACAACTTGTGAATTATTGCAGAGTAACACAGTGTGTCTAGATTTCACCACACGGCCCATATACTTTGGGAAAGATGTTGAAAACTTTCCCAACATTTTGTTAAAGACATTTGCAGAATGGGCAAGAGATTTCCTTGCCCAAAAGAAGTTCTTGATTGACTCCAAAAAGGGCCGTTAGTTAGGAAGGAAAGGACTTCTAGGCCTTGTCTACACTTGCAAGTTGCAGTGCTGGTGAGGGGGTTACAGCACTGCAACTTAGCAGGTGTCTACACTTAAAAGCTCAGCCAGCGCTGCAACTCCCTGTTTGCAGCGCTGGCTGTACACCTGGGTCTGCTTCCGGTGTAGCGAGACCAGCACTGGTGATGCAGCGCTGGTCATCAGGTGTGGACACTCACCAGCGTTTTTATTGGCCTTCCAG
>NW_027425346.1:0-17399 GCF_003597395.2 Chelonoidis abingdonii
AGTATTAGGACTTATCCCAGCATCCTCTTCAGCCTCTCTGTCTCACTTGCACTCCACGCCCGGGCTCAAGACCTGGAGAGAGGAGGGGGGGTTGAGAGACACCGAGGAGGGAGGCTAACTGAGGGTTTGGAGACTCCCAGAAGTCAGCAGGCAGAGTATTTCCAGCCAGGAGAAAGCTACAGTCGCGCTGCGGGATTGGTTAGTGAAGGAACCAGCAGAGGAGGCCTGTCCTGGTAAGAAGCTTTTATTTAATAATGCAATGTTTGGGACTAGGGGCTTGGGCTGCCTGCAAGCATGCTAGGTGTGAATAACAATGATTGCCCTGTAGCTGCTCTTTGCTTTCCACCAAGCCACAGAAACCCCATGGCTTCCAGAGTGAAGCACCCCACCCCCCTTCCGGTGAGACTGCTGTGCCAGATGGCTCTGAGAGAGCTGCGTGGCAGTATGTGGTGTAGGGTTCAGTGTTATTTCCCTGTAGCTGCTCTTTGCCTTCCACAATGTCCGAAACCCCATGGCTTCGAGGGTGAAGCAACCCCCCTTCCCAGGTGAGCTGTGTGTGCAAGATGGCTCTGAGAGTAGTGCTGTGGTGTGGGTGTTAGGGTTCAGTGTTATTTCCACTGTAGCTGCTCTTTAGCTTCCACAAGCACAAAAATGCCATGGCTTCCAGGTAAGCAACCCCCACCCACCCCTTCCCAGGTGAGCCACGTAGCAGCCCCCCGTCCACGTGAAGCCGCGTGTTGGGGAAACTCGCCAATCTCTATTCTGCAAGCGTGTGGCCCTCTGTGCATGCGCAAATGTGTAAATGATGCTACAACAACTCTTAAAAACAATCATGGCTCTGTTTAACAGTTAGTCTCTGTTTTTTTTTTTAAAAGTGACCGTTGAATACTGCTCACATCCAGCTGCAGACTTCTGAAAGACAGCAAAGCTTAAGAAAAAACCAAGGAAGAGCAAGAAGAGATGCGTGAAACATTAGGAACTGTATTCCACAGAATAAAAAAGTTGCAAGACCTGGCGCAAGGATAAGGAAACATAAGAAGGACAGCTCTGCCAAGATAAGGAGCAAGGCTGCCAAGAGAAGAAAAGTGACCATACAAACCAAGTAGGATCAGCCATCGCGAGATCCGACCTTAAAAAAAAAGTGGGGAAAAAGAGCCTCTCATTTCTTTATAGTCATATTTAGTCACTTCCACATCATAACTGTAACACTAAATAAAAAATTATTACGAATTGCAATCATATATGCTGTTATGGTTATTAATGGCTCGTTTCACATGTGTGGTCCCCGCCACTCGCTGGGGGTGTGCAATGTGTTGGTTCCGTGCTCCCTGCAGGAGGTTAATAGCCCGGAACTGCAGGGCTAAGCAGTGGGATGCGGGCTGGCTGCAAGGCAGAGGCGGGCTGATGGAGGATAGGGGCTGGCTGCAGGCAGAGGGCAAGGGATGTGGGGCTGGTTGGCAGAAAAGGTGTGGGGCGGGCTATGGCTTCCGGCAGTGAGTGCAGCAGGGGTTATGGAGAACAAGGGCAGGGGAGTGCGGGCTGGCGAGTGTGCGAAGCTGTGGGCGCAGCAGTGATTGGAGGAGCTGGTTAGGCTTGGCAGGGGCTGTGTGGGAAGGGTTGGTGGAGACAGGGACAGAGGTGATTTGCAAGGTGGTAGTAGGGCACAGGTGCAGCAGCTGAAGCTAGCAGGGAGCAGGGAGGAGGGCCGAACTGTGTGGGCAGGTCATGGGTCAGCAGAGGCAACTGAGGACCCCAGTGCCCTAATTCAGTAGCCCCAAAACATCCCTTCTAACTCGGGGACCCACTTTATAACATAGCCGCAAGGATCGAGACGACTGGGATGCAAGCGGAGAGCGGAGCTCGGTATACAGTGAGCTAATCCTGAAGAGGACCGGACAGTAGGCAGAGCAGCTGGAGCCCCAGAGCCTTTTACATACCCACTCCATGCCCCAGGATCAGGGGAAGGCTATTTAAGGGCGCGAGGCTCCAGCCGGGGTCGCGAGAGGCTTGCACGTGCTCTGGACCCGTCAGCGCAGGCAAGCTCTCCGACCTCTGTTACTACCTGGCCGAATAAGGAAGCGCAGACAACAGCACCCACCGCCCCCTCTCATGAGCGGGGCCCGGCCGGAGCAACCGCAGGCCCCGCGCCCGGCTGGAGCTCTAGCTGGGAAAGCGGCAGGCCATGCCGCACTCCCGCAGTTCTGCTTCACTCAAAGAGCGTGGACATGACAGACCGCAGCTGGGGACGGGTAAGTTTTTTTTAAAAAAAAAAGGCTGCCTAAGTGCCGGGGCCCTCTTAGGACATGGGAAGTCCGATTCCCAGGCATCACGGAGTCGTTGGCAACAGGAAGCGGATGAACCCGACCTTCCGTCCCTTCCACAACCACGCGAAAAAATGGGACGAGGATTCTGTGGATAGACTCCACATGCACACTCACAACAGCGCTGCAACTGGTGCAAGTGTGGACACACTGCAGCGCTGGTCGCTGTCAGTGTGGACACACTGCAGCGCTGGCCGTACACAGCTGTACAACCACAGCTGTAACGGCCAGCGCTGCAAAACTGTAAGTGTAGACAAATATGGGTCTGGTTTACACTAGACAATTAGGTCAGTTTAACTACATCACTCAGGGGTGTGAAGAATATATCCTCCCTCCTGCCCCGCGCCCCCCGAGCAACGTAATGAAGCTGACCTAAAACTAATGTCTGCACTTCACAGTTTTAGTGCAAAAAGTCAGGTTTTTGTGCAAAAACCATGCTAGCGTCTTCACTGGAAATCCACATTTTTGTGCCTAAACTGCTGAGATTCAGTGCAAAAATAGAACCATCCTAACAAGAGTCTTTTTGCTTTTTTGTGCTGATGCTTTTGGCTGATGTAGCAGGGAAAACTCTTGATTGCTTTCACTAGGCTAATTGCCCTCCAGAGCTGTCCCAAAATGCAGAGTGGGAGTGGCTGCTCTTTGAAGCTTGTCAGTCCTGCCTGTAGGTATGCGCCCCTCTCTTTTAGTTCTGCTCTAACAGCCGGTGCTGTCACTGCACCAGGGCACAAAACAAATTATTATTGTGGAAAGCTCCTGCTGCCTCCCACAATGCCAACAGAGGCAGAGCAGACAGAATGTGCTGTGCAGTCAGGGAAAGAGGCAGCGGCTGAGGGCAGGGTCTCCTGTGAACACAAACCAGTGTTTTTCTTTTAGAGCTTTTCTATCACTGACAAAACTGTCAGTGAAAAAACTTTGCAAGTGTAGACATAGCCTAAGTCTCCATGCAGACAGAACTGGGTCAACAGAAGAAACCTAGTTACTGCCTCTCGGGGAGGTGTATTACCTATGGTGCCAGGAGAAGTCCTCCCTTTGGCATAGGTAGTGTCTACGCTGAAGTGCTACAGCAGACAAGCTCATGGCCTTCCAATTTCTCTGCAGTCATCTTGAGGCCGTATGGCTAAGGTGGGACTGCTAGGTTTATGTGGCCTTCTGATGTGATCACTACTGATCGTTATTTAGTGGCACAGTCAAAATCTCCTGCAGCTTTGATTGGCTGAGGCCATATAATGGGGGCGGGGTAGAAGTTTTGTATTTACCACTAGTAGATAAGGCTGAGCATTTGTCCCCTGCTGTTTTGACACTGTAACCATGGAGCAAGTTAGATTTATTAATTTAAAAAGCAAACCAACAAAATGTCTATCCAATGCACTAAAAAGGGATTTTTGAAAAAATCATATCCCATTTAGATATTTAAATGGCCAAATTTCCCAATGTGTTCAACATTCCATTGCTCTTGGGCTGAGAGGGCAATATGTCTTACTGACTCAGTGAAATTATTTTAAATATTTGTTTACGTGTTCTCCTGTGTACGTAATGGGAATTCACAGATTCCAGTATTCATTTATCCCTTTTGCATGAATAAGTGATCTCTAGTCAGAGTAAGGGATCCACAATCTATCTCTCGTCCTTCTAGCTTTTAAGCTAACTCGTGGAATTAACACACATTTATGTAATTTTCTTCTAGGTTTAGGCTCCAATCCTCTTATCTCTGTGGATAGTTACCAGGACGGAGGGATCCGGGTGCTTTGCCAATCAACTGGGTGGTATCCAGAGCCAGAGGTACTGTGGAGAGATCTCAATGGGCAAGAATTATCATCGCTCTCTGAAGCAAAATCCCTGGGGGATAATGTCCTGTTTGAAACAGAAAATTCTGTTGTTATAAAAGACATTCAAACCAAAACTTGTCCTGTTGGATCAGGAACACCTTTCTCAATCAAGAAAAGGAATCAACAATTTATATAGCAGGTCAGTTATCAGCCAATTTGCCGTTGAACTCTAAGAATCTCTGAATACCAATGAATCAGATCAGGCCTGTTCATTCACATATGAATAATTGTTAAAGCTGTGTTGGTTGGAGTCATTTTTAAAATCAGTTTCTGGTCTTTAGTGTAGATAACGTGACGTTTTCACTCTTGTGACACACAAGTCTTGATGAGCAGTTTTTATTTATTTGTGTGCAATACAAAAAAAAAAATTGACTTTGTCCCTGCTTCCAAACTAATGCAAATCCTGGGGTTTTATTTTTCAGATCACTTTTTCCCAAGACTGAATCCCTGGATGGTGGCTCTGTGTGTGATCCTGGTGGGTTTGTTTGGTGTCAGTGGCCTCACTGTTAAATATTTATTGAAAATAAAAGGTAAATGTTACAGGAGAAAATATAGTGAAATTAACAAGAAATGTTCTTCTAATAAATGAAAAAAGAACAAGAATGAAATTTTCGACTGGGCCAAGCAGGGGAAACAGATAGCTGCACTGCCCCACTCCCCGCTCCAGCAGTGGCACAGAGAAGGAAATATTATTGAAGTTCCTCTTTGCTCCAGAGGGTAGTGATTTGCATCAGCCCATTACCAGGCATAGAAAGTGTCTCCCCCCAGAATTTCCTCAATTAAGCTGACTGGAGCACTTCAGGGAGGGGGTCAGTTGATCCAAACCCCTGTCCATGAGCCACTATTTTCTGCCCACTTTCCATCCACCTGTGCAGTTATTCCCTCCCAAGTCCCAGTAGACACTGTGAATTAGTAAAGAGCCTTTTCCTCATCTGACAAGTAAATATTTGGTAGAAAGTGAGGTCATTATAAAGAGCGTGTGTAATTTTATTTTGAGAGCAGTTGTTTGCCATTTCATTTAATGTTAAAAAGCAATTGTGATGAGACAAATCCTGATAAATTTCACCCCAAAAGGTTATATGAAAAAGTTATACATAGTAAAAAGTAGGGGACTGAATAGACATCAGCTCTCATCCTAATCTTGAGTACTGACAATTTGAGAAAAGGAAATGGAGAAAGGAAAACCTTTTTCTCCTGGTGTTGAGAACATTAAACCTATCAAAAGCTCATGAATTATATAATCACTGTGTGACTTTCACAAAACTCAGACAATTGCATAATAAAGAGAAAAAAATCTTAATAATTTATAGTTATTTCTGTTTATTTTAGGAGAACGGGATAGAGAAATTGGTAAGTCTCATATTCTTTCCTCCAAGAAGTAAATCTTTTGTACAACCTTGTCTCCTCAAGTTTAATTATTTCATCTTTTGAATATTTATCTCTAGTGTAGACACAAAATTAGTCAAACATGAATGAAATGTTTTCCAGGTTCTAGGAATTGAAACGAAAACACTCCTTTCAATCTGCATTAACTGAAAATATTCCAGATTTGATTTTATATATTCGTTTGCTTTATTTGTGTATGTTTAGGGAAATAGCTTTTAAAATATTTAGTTCAATTTTCTCTTAATTGAACATCTCCTGTGAAGTACTTTGCTGCTAGTCCTGGCCTGTTTGCCAGAAGCTGGGAATGGGCGACAGGGGATGGCTCATTTGATGACCTGTTCTGTTCATTCCCTCTGGGGCACCTGGCATTGGCCACTGTTGGAAGACAGGATGCTGGGCTAGATGGACCTGTGGTCTGACCCAGTCTGGCCGTTCTTATGTAATAGTCTTATTAATAATAATAATAATTAATAAACAGACATCAACGGGAAAGTCATGTGAAATATCAGAGCTAATGAATTGATAACAGTTCAGTATGTAGGGAATTGGAAACCATAAAGAAAACATTATTTATAATGTATCTTCTCTGAGGGTGAAATTCACTCAGTGCTGGAGGCACCACGAAGTGGGGGACCAGGAACATTGTGCGCCCCCAAATGTCCCTTTTCCCTCATCTGACAAGTAAATAGTTTGGTCAAAGTTGAATCATCACAGGGATTGTGTGTAATTTCATTCGGGAGCAGTGATTTAATTTGATTTTAAAAATACATTGGGATTAAGCCAGGAGTCTAAAACACACGGCCCGCGGGGTTATTTCCTGTGGCCCACGAGCTCCCCACGGTCCCCTCGCCCTCCCCAGTGTTTACCTAGAGTGCACTGGGGGTAGGGCAGGCTCCCTCCCTCCCTCCCTGCTTGCCTGCCCTGTCCCCACACTGCCCTGGGAAGCAGCCAGAATCTGGGGGAGGCAGGGAACTGGGGTCTGTGTGTTGCTCTTGCTTCAGGCAGCTCCCATTGGCCGCCGCAGTGGGGGGGGGTGTGCCTGAAGCAAGAGCAACACACAGTGCGCACTGGGCCAGAACCCACCCCCACAACCTCTCCTGCAGCCATAGCCCCTGCTGCACCCTGCACCCTGACCCCTTGCCCTGAACCCCCTGCCACACCCCGTACCCCTCCTGCACCCCGACTCCCTGCCCTGAGCCCCCTGATGCACCCCACACCGCTCCTGCACCCTAACCCCCTGCACTAAGCTCCCTGCACCGCTCCTGCACCACAACGCCCTGCAGCACCCCTCACCCCTCCTGCACCCCACACCCCAACTCCCTGCCATGACTCCCACCACACCCCACACCTCTCCTGCAGCCACTGGGGGCAGGGAGAGGGCAGAGCTGGGGTGGGAATTTTGGAGAAGGGGTTGGAATGGGGGCAGGGAAGGGGAGGAAAGAGGCGGGGCAGGGGCGGGGCTTCAGGGAAGGGGTGGGGCTGAGGCGCAGGGGGGAGGTGTCAGTGATGCGACCCTCAGGCCAATGTACGTCCTTGTGTGGCCGTCATGATCCTTCGAGTTTGAGCCCCCTGGATTAGACTAAACCTGACAAATTTCACGTCACCAGATGCACAGGGAAATGTTATGAAGGTTCCCCTCTGCTCCAGTGGGTCGTGATCTGCATCACCCTTGACCAGGCACGGAGTATTTCTCCCGCAGAACTGCCTCAATTCAACTCACTCATTGGAGCACTTAGGGGACAGGTTGGGGGGAAACAAAATCTTATGCAGTCCTCACTCTTTTCTGCCCCCTCCCCACCCACTGTTCACCTATTCCCTCCTCCATCCCAATACATTTGGGGAGTTAGAAGTGTCCTTTTCCTTCCTCTGACAAGTTAATTTTTTATACAGAATTGAATTATCATAAAGATTGTGTGAGATTTTATTTTAGGAGCAGTTTGTCATTGCATTTAATGTTGCAAAGAAATTGAGAGGAGATTAAGCCTCATAAATTTTATGACCAGTAGATAATATGAAAAACGTATACACACTGAAAAACAGGGGTTTCAAAAGAAATGAGCTCTCTGTCTTAACGTGAGTACTGGCAATAGTGAGAAACAACAGGTAAGAGATGGAGACAGGAAAACCTTTTTCTGTTGACGTTGAGAACACGACACCCTTCGAAGAGCCATCAGATAAACAGTTCCTGTGCCACTTTCAGAAAAGTCAAACAGCTGACTCTCCTAGTAAAAAATACTCCTAATAATAATGTATATTAATTTTCATTTTTTTTTAGGGGAACGTGATCAAACAATTCGTAAGTGTCATACTCTTTCCTCCGACAAGGAAAAGGTTGTACAAATTTGTCTCCTCATAAGACTGCGGTTTATTTACTTTCTTGGGTGGGATTTTATTAACCAGCAAAAGATTAAAACCCTGATGCTGCACCATTAATATTGGTTAGAGCTTTGCCAATGACTTCAGTGAGTGTGGGATGAAACCCCACCTGCACAAGTCATATCACTGAAACAACAGTGCTGACCATTTGCGGGTCAGAAATTCCATTCTTTGCACCAGCATAACTCTGAGCAAAGCTAATGGGAATATGTGATATACGAGGCATCACACTGTCTGGAGTGAGTTAGGAGTGTGGGCACCTCACACAGAGCAGACTGCCATAAATAGGGCACAAAACCCCAAAACTGAGAGCATTATACTTAGATTTCACCAGCCAAGGAACAAGTGAAAGCCCTTTAGGCACTATAAGCCCAAAGCCAGAAGTCACAGACAGTCTCCTTGGTACTCTGGTCCATGTACCCACCCCAGCAAACTAGACTATGTTGCTTTACTCCAGGTTATACCCAGTCCCAAAAGACCAGTCTCTCACCCAGATCAATTTGCATGTTAGATCTCATACCAAAGAAAATGCTTGCAGGCAATCCTACAGTAAACTAATGAAGGATTTATTAAGTTAAAAAAAAAGAAATGAGGGTTATGGAAAGCTTAGAGCAGGCACAAATAAATGCACAAATGAGTTAGTTCATAATTTCAAAAGGGAAGAGAGGTGTAATAATCTGCCAGTTTCCAAATGTCTTTTAGGGCTAACCCAGTGTAACTCCCAGGATTGCTGGTTTCTGGTTCAGTAATTCTAGCCCTGTTGGAATCCAAACAGGCAAGAGATGAAGATTTTTCCTTGTAAGCATTTTTAAAAAATCTTCCAACAGAATCCAAGCTGACAGGACAGCATACACGGGTCACATGTTCATGCTGGGAAGGTGGAAGAATGCACTTGAAGTCTTTGATCCTTGATCTTGCACAGTGGCTTATTTGCTTTCAGTGCACAAGAACTGACACCTTCATGTCAGAATCCTTCATTTGCATTACCCAAGGCTTCGTCCCTGTTTGAGGAGTTACTATGGACTTGTCTTCACTACCGGGGTAAGTCAACCTAAGTTACGCTACTCCAGCCATGTGAATAACATAACTGGAGTCGACGTAGCTTAGGTCAAATTACCGCAGTGTTTTCACTGTGCTGCGTTGATGGGAGACATTCTCCCATACTCTTCTGGGGCAGCTAGAGTACTGGAGTCGGCTGTAAGGTGCTCTGCTGTCAATTTAGTGGGTCTTCACTAGACACCTCCCCGGTAGTGAAGACAAACCCTTAGTCACAGAGGTTTACGATGCAGATACTTGCTATCACTTTATAACATGGGATATAGATAATTGAGAGCAATATATGCAGCATAGCACAAGATTTTCATTAAGTCTAAACACTAAACACATCCTTATGAACTGAACAATATTAACATACAGGTGAGCTGGTCTGTTTCCAGCTATGAAATTGTCAGTTCTTATCTGACCCCTATAGCCTTGGCAAGAGCTGGCACCTGGTATAACAGTGCATCCGACGAAAGCTCGTGCTCCAAAACGTCTGTTAGTCTATAAGGTGCCACAGGATTCTCTGCTGCTTTTATAGATCCAGACTAACACGGCTACCCCTCTGACACTTGGTATAACAGTGTCACACAGGAAGCAGAAGTGAGCTCCAATGGCTTGATTTTTTTTAGTCAGTTAACTCCCATCTAAATCAGTGGGTGTTAGGCAGCTAAATAACTTTAAAAATCTCACCCTAATTCCACAAGAGAAGATGCAATTCTTGATTTAGTCCTAAGTGAAGCACAGGATTTTGTCCAATAGGTGAATAGAGCTGAACCATTTGATAATAGTGACCACAATACTGTATAATTAAATTTAACATCCCTGTGGGGGATTTAACACAAAAGAAGTGCACGAAAATAGCATTTAATTTCAGAAAGGGGAACTACACAATACTGAGAAAACTAGTTACACTGAAATTAAAGTGTACAGCTCCAAAAGTGCAATGCCTGCAAGTGGAATGGAAACTTTTAAAAAACAACAGAATAGAGCCTCAGATTAAATGTGTACCCCAAATTAAAAAACATAGTAAGAGGACCAAGAAGTGCCATTGGCTAAATGACAAACTAAAAGAAGTGGTTAGGGTTAGAAAGGCATCCTTTAAAAACTGAAAGGTAAAACTTATTGACAAAAATAGAAAGGAGCATAAACTCTGGAAAGTGAAGTGTATAAATCTAATTAGGAAGGCCAAAAAAGAATTTGAAGAGCAACTAGCTAAAGACTCAAAAGGAACAGCAATTTTTTTGAAGTACATCAAAAGTAAGAAGGCTGTTAAACAAGCAGTGGGGCCGCTGGATGATCGAGGTGCTAAAGGAGAACTCAAAGAAGATAAAGCCATTGCAGAGAAACTAAATGAATTCTTTGCGTTAGTCTTCACTGCAGAGAATGCGAGGGAGACTCCCAAACCTGAGCTATTCTTTTAGACCGGTAAGCTTAACTCCAGTACTCGGCAAATTGGTTGAAACTCTAGTAAAGAACAGAATTATCAGACTCATAGATGAACATGACTTGTTGTCAATCAACTGTACATGGTTGTTGTAAAGGGAAGTTGGCCCTCACCAATCTATTAGAATTCTTTGAGGGAGTCAACAAGTGTGTGAACAAAGTTGATCCAGTACTTAGACTTTCAGAAAGCCTTTGACAAGTTCCCTCACCAAAGAGTCTTAAGCAAAGCAAGCAGTCATGAGATAAGGGGGAAGGTCCTCGCATGAATCAGTAACTGGTTAAAAGTAGGGCTGTCAATTAATTGCAGTTAACTTAGGCGATTAACTCAAAATAATTAATTGTGATTAAAAAAATCACAATTAATCACAAGTTTTAATCACACTGTTAAACAATAATAGAATGTCAATTGTAATTTATTAAATATTTTTGAATGTTATTCTACATTTTAAAATATATTGATTTCAATTACAACACAGAATACAAAGTCTACAGTGCTCACTTTGTTATTTTTTATTACAAATATTTGCCCGGTAAAAATGATAAACAAAAAAATATTACAAGTACTGTGGTGCAGTCTCTTTTTGGTGAAAGTGGAATGTACAACTGTAGATTTTTTTTGTTACATAACTGCACTCAAAAACAAAACAACATAAAACTTTAGAGCCTACAAGTCCACTCAGTCCTTCCTCTTGTTCAGCCAATCACTAAGAGAAACAAGTTTATTTACATTTATGGGAGATAACGCTGACCGCTTCTTGTTTACAATGTCACCTGAAGGTGAAAACAAGAGTTCACTTGGCACGTTTGTAGATGGCATTGCAAGGTATTTAATGCCAGATGTGCTAAACATTTGTGTGTGCCCCTTCATGTTTCGGCCATTCCAGAGAACATGCTTCCGTGCTGATGACGCTCATTAAAAAAATAATGCACTAACTGAATTTGTCACTGAACACCTTTGGGGAGAATTGAATGTCTCCTGTTCTGTTTTACTCACATTCTGCCATATATTTCATGTTATAGCAGTCTTGGATGACAACCAGCACATGTTCATTTTAAGAATACTTTCGCAGCAGATTTGGCAAAATGAAAAGAAGGGTACCAATGTGAGATTTCTAAAGCTAGCTACAGCACTTGACCCAAGGTTTAAGAATCTGAAGTGCCGTCCAAAATCTGAGAGGGACGAGGTGTGGAGCATGCTTTCAGAAGTCTTAAAAGAGCAACACTCCGGATGTGGAAACTACAGAACCTGAACCACCAAAAAAAAACCAACCAACCTTCTGCTGGCATCTGACTCCAATGATGAAAATGAACATGCATCGGTCCGCTCTGCTTTGGATCATTATCGAGCAGAACCCATCATCAGCATGGACACATGATCTCTGGAATGGTGGTTGAAGCATGAAGGAACATAGTACATCTGGCACATAAGTATAGTGCAATGCCGTCTACCACAGTGCCGTGCGAATGCCTGTTCTCACTTTCAGGTGACATAAACAAGAAGCAGGCAGCATTAGCTCCTGCAAATGTAAACAGACTTGTTTGTCAGAGTGACTGGCTGAACAAGAAGTAGGACTGAGTGGACTTTTAGGCTGTAAAGTTTTACACTTTTATTTTTGAAAGCAGTTATTTTTTGTACATAATTCTACATTTTTAAGTTCAACTTTTGTGATAAAGAAATTGCACTATGCTACTTGTATTAGGTGAATTGAAAAATACTATTTTTTTTTGTTTTTTACAATGCAAAGATTTGTAATAAAAAATAAATATAAAATGAGCCCTGTGCACTTTGTATTCTGTGTTCTAATTAAAAATCAATATATTTGAAAATGTAGAAAACATCCAAAAATATTTTAATAAATGGTATTCTATTATTGTTTAACAGCACAATTAATCACGTGATTAATCATGATTAATATTTTTAATTACTTGACATTCCTACTTAAAAGAAAGGAAACAAAGGTCATAGGAATAAATGGTCATTTTTCAGAATGGAGAAAGGTAAATAGTGGTGTCCCCCAGGGGTCTGTACTGGGACCAGTACCGTTCAACATATTCATAAATGATCTGGAGAAAGGAGTAAACAGTGAGGTGGCAAAATTTGCAGATGATACAAAGTTACTCAAGATAGTGAAGTTCAAAGCAGAGTTACAAAGGGATCTCACAAAACTGGATGACTGGGCACAAAATGGTAGATGAACTTAGTGGTGATAAATACAAAGTGATGCACATTGGAAAACATAATTCCAACTGTACGTACAAAATGATGGGTCTAAATTAGATGTTTCCACTCAAGAAAGAGAACTTGGAGTCACTGTGGTAGTTCTCTGCAAACATCCACTCAATGTGCAGTGACAGTCAAAAATAGTGAACAGAATGTTGGGAATCATTAAAAAGAGGATAGATAATAAGACAGAAAATATCATAACGCCGCTATATAAATCCATGATAAATCCACATCTTGAATACTACATGCTGACGTGGACGCCCATTGGAACTGTAAAAGATACAGAGAAAGGCAACTAAAATGATGAGGGATATGGGACATGTTTTCTATATGAGGAAAGATTAAAAAGACTGGGATTTTCACCTTGGAAAAGAGACAACTGAAGGGGGATATGAGAGAGGTCTATAAAATCATGACGGGTGTGGAGAAAGTAAATAAGGAAGTGTTATTTACTCCTTCTCATAATACAAGGACTAGGAATTTCCAATGACATTAATAGGCAGCAGGTTTAAAATGAACAGAAGGACGTACTGCTTGACACAATGCATGGTCAACCTGTGGAACTCCTTGCCAGGGCATGTTGTGAAGGCCAAAACTATAACAGGGTTCAAAACATAACTAGATAAGTTCATGGAGGAAAGGTCCATCAATGGCTATTAGCCTGGATGGGCAGGGATGGTGTCCGTAGCCTCTGTTCACCAGAAGCTGGGACTGGGTGACAGGGGATGGATCACTCAATGATTGCTTGTTTGGTTCGTTCCCCCTGAGGTATCTGGCACTGGCGGCTGTCAGCAGACAGGATACTGGTCTAGATAGACCTTTGGTCTGACCCAGCAGGGCCGTTCTTATGTTCTTATGAACTCAAAACATTCAGAATTGTAAATCCTTCAAATAGTTAGTTACTTTTTGACACTTGACTCTAGTGTAGCCACATGGTTAGTAAAACATGAAAGAAATGTTTATTATCTAGGGGCCAGGAATTCATATAATGAAAACACCCCTTTAAATCTACATTAGCTAAAAAATATTTTTCAATAACTTGTATGTACTTCTGTTTGCTTCATTTTATTTCCTTAGAGAAACATCTTAGTAAAATCGGTAAGTTCATTTTTTTCTCCAAATAGAACCCTTTTCATTAAGTTGTTTGTTCGTTTATTATTCATGATTATGATTAAAGAGATATCAACTTGAAATATCAAATATGATGTATTGATAATAGTTTAGTATGTAGCTAATGGGAAATCATAAAGAAAATATTATTTAAAATGTATCTTCTCTGAGGGTGACATTCTCTCAGTACTGGAGGCACCAGGAAGTGGGGGACCAGGAACATTGTGTGCCCCAAATGTCCTTTTCCTTTATCTGACAAGTAAATAGTTTGGTCAAAGTTGAATCATTAGAGAGACTGTGAGTAATTTCATTTTGTGAGCAGTTGTTTGTCATTTCATTTAATGTTAAAAAGAAATTGGGGTGAGACTAAGCCTGATAAATTTCACCCCAATAGGTAATATGAAAAAGTTATACACAGTAGAAAATAGAAGTTTAAATAGACATGAAATCTCAGCCTTAAATTTAGTACTGGCAGTAGTGAGAAATAACACATAAAAGATGGAGAAAGGAAAATGTTTTTCTCTTGGTGTTGAAAACATTAAACCCATCAAAGATTCATGAAGTATATAATCACTGCAACTTTCACAAAACTCAGACAACCATATAATCAAGGAAAAATACTCCTAATAATAATTTATCTTTATTTCTGTTTATTTTTAGAGAAACAAGGTGCAGTAATTAGTAAGTGTCATACTCTTTCCTCCAGCAATGAAACCTTTTGTACAGATTTGTGTCCTCATGTAACCCTTCTGCCTGTCTGAGTTGGTAGCAACAAGGGCCGGGTTCAGTATCCAGGGGTTCCGTTTCAGTAACACAATGCATAACCGGCTCAAGCCCCCACCCAGTGACCTGGGACAATTACATACCACCCCCCCCCCGGGAGCCTCTAGGAGACAATACTTCCCCACTCGCAAGCTCGGAGTCTAAGTGTAGCAAAATCCTTTTAATAAAGGAGGGAACAATGCGGCATCATATTGGAGAAACACCACAAACAGGATTATAACGCAAACCATGAGCAAAAGACCCACCAAGTAAGTTTTGGCAGTGTCCTTTTCCCCGTAGGGTCTCAAGTCCAATCACCCCAAAGTCCAACAACCCAAAAGTCTCTGTCCCTGGTCAGTGCCACCCGAGAGTTCAAAAGTTTATCTGCAGAGTTTTACCCCCTCAGCATGGGTGGAAATGCAGGGGCACACAGGGTGTTAACAGGCACCTTACGTGGTCCGAGGCCGACTGCCCTGCCTCTCCATGGAGTTCACATTCTGTGGGCTACTCCAACCGTCCTGCAAACTGCTCTGCTCTGCCAGCTGCTTAGCGATAGATCTTCAGGCGCCCCCACTAGCTAATACAGCACTGAGCTCAGTAAGTTTAGCTCTTTTAGTGATTTCAGCTTACAGTAGGGGAGCCCCAGTGCTGGTGCACCATTGTCCCAAAGTGAATTCAGCTCAGCAGCTTCTAGCTAGACTCCTAATAAAATAAAAATTAGCTCTGTTATTCAACAGTGGAGAGAGAAAATGAGGTGCAATTGGTGGCCTTAAAGGGGGCCCATACCATCAGGTACATATACCAGCCCCCAACCTCTCTCCATTCACTGGGCGTTGGAACCATATCCCTTGTCTAGCGAGTGGTACTTAGTTGATGGTGAGACCCTCTGTCATAAAACAGGTTCATAGTCCCTCATTCACATAATCAGGGTAACAACACTTTATTCCTCCTGCCCGAGTAACAGAGAAATTGAGGATCCCACAGCTGTCAAAGTGACCATTTTAGGCTTCCGTGGGCTATCCTAGGCAGGGTGGGTGTGCCTATGCAAACAAGATCAGCCCCTGAAATTCTTTTCCACACTCACCATAATTCACCACCAGATGTCAGGGTAGAGCTCATCCTGACTCTGCTCTGCTCTGATGCTGCACCACTAACATCAGTTAGAGCTGTGACTTTCATTTCAGTGGGTGTGGGAATGCACATGTCATATCACTAAAAGAATAATGTTGATAATTTTGGAAACTGCTATTACATTCCTTGCACCCCTAAATCTCCCAGCAAAGTGAATGGGAATACATAATATAGAAGGAATCAGAATTGGGCTCTAAGGGCTAACTTTTTAATGATATTTGGAAATGGAACTCCCATTGAAATCAAATACCTTTAAAAATCTGGTCCTAATCTCATAAGGAATTCAAAACTTCAGAATGATAAATCCTTGCAAATAATAAGTTATTTTTTGATACTTATCTGTAGTGTAGACACAAAATTATTCAACACGAATAAAATGTTTAATTAGTATCTAGGTTCTAGGAATTGATATAATGAAGCACTCCTTTAAATCTGCATTAACTGAAAATATTCCAAATTTCCTTTTATATATTTCTTTTTGCTTTATATATTTATGTTTAGGGAAACATCTTGAAAATATTTAGCTCAATTTTTCTCTTAATTGAACCTCTTCTATGAATTAGTTTGCTGCCATTATTAGTATTAATTATAAATAATTAATAGATGACATCAACTTGAAAGTCATATGAAATATCATAGATACTGAATTGATAACAATTCAGTATGTAGGTAACAGCAAATCATAAAGAAAACATTATTTAAAATGTATCTTCACTGAGGGCACCTAGTGTTGCAGTCAGCAGCAAGTGGGAGACCAGAGGGATTATGTGCTCTGCCTCTAACACACACACATGCACAGATGTGACCAGTCTCCTGGGCCCTTAATTTGCAGTCAGGAAAATCCATTTTAATCTAGCTGGGTAAGCTTTGTTCTGGCCACACCACATGGCCCAGTGCCTTGGGTGGTAGCTCCCATTATTTTCAGCTGTGTCACTACATGAAGGGGCTTAATTGCTCTTCCTGTTGAGCCTCAGAGAGGGTGTTTGAGCACATTCACTGGCTTTAACAGGGGTTGTGATTCTCTTTGGATCAAAAGGACCCCCTCATGGCAGCCGTTAGCACTTTCAGCATCACATCAGCAATCTCTGAGAGAGGCTAATGGGGTGAGGCTATAGGTGCTCTTCATTTCAATAGGTGGCAGAAATTGGGACTACAGATGATTTTTTGCAAAGGATCTACAGGGAAAAACGATGACAGAGAGCAAGACCATGTGGCTTTATGGACAACCCAGTTCTCCTCATTGTAATGATTTTCTTTGTTCAGTGACAAAGAAAATGACTCTCTGATATTCTGTACTGTTGTCATATGACACATATGAGGGCATCAGAGAAATGGAAGCGAAGTACCAGTGTAGACAAGCCCTTAGATCAAGGGGAGTATAGTAGCAACTGAAGGATTTCAGAGGTTCTCTGTGTCCTACCCATGCGTTGGAAAGGGACTCCCAGACCTCTGTAGTTTCCCTGCTCATTGCTGGGATAAATGGGTTTGTGAGGGATAGGCTGCATAATGGGAGGTTGGGGCTAATGCCCATAGATGCCAACTCCGTGCACCCACCAGCTACCCCCCTATTAGCTTCCCACCACCCACCCAGCACCTTCTGCCTGCCGGCGGGCCCTGCCGATCAGTGCCTTCCCCTCCCTCCCCACACCTCCTGCCCTCCACAGTCAGCTGTTTTGCAGCATGCAGGAGGCTGAGAAGGAAGAGGGAGGAGCAAGGATGTGGCATGCTCAGGGGAGGGGGTGGAGCAGGGGTGGGAAGAGGCGGGATGTGGGTAGGGCC
>NW_027425347.1:0-3798 GCF_003597395.2 Chelonoidis abingdonii
ATGGGGGAAGGGGTGGAGTGGGGGTGGGGCCTGGGGCAGAACCGGGGGTCAAACAGCCCACAGCACTTTGGAAAGTCAGCGCCTGTGCTAATTCCATCCTCTAAAGAAAGCATGTAATTAGTGTATATTTCTTTCTTTATTACTTAGGTGACCTTCAAAGAGAACTTGGTAAATTTTTCTTTAGTGCAGCTTTTTCCATGGTATTGAATATCTATCTATCTATCCCCATCCACTCCCTCTATCTATCTATCTATCTACCCCCATCCACCCCCTCTATCTATCTATCTAGCCCCATACTAGGGGTGGCTGCAGGCCCCAGCATGCCAAGCACGTGCTTGGGGCGGCATGCCATGGGGGGTGCTCTGCCAGTCGCCGGGAGGGCGGCAGGTGGCTCCAGTGCACCTCCTGCAGGCGTCCCTGTGGGAGGTCCACCGGAGCCGCAGGACCAGCAGACCCTCCGCAGGCACATCTGTGAGAGGTCCACCGGAGCCGTGGGACATTTTGGAACAGGAAGGTTTTGCAGCAATTCCTAGAAGTGGCCAGATTCTCAATTCTCCTGATCTCCTCTGGAAGTTTGTCCCAGAACCAGATCCCTTTGACCATGAATGCTTCATCTCCAGCTGTGATGCACATTGTCCTGGGATTTGTGATCTGCACGGGCTCAGAGGAGCATAGCTGTGGCAGAGATTCTAACATAGAAGTTTGGTCATTAATGTAGCTGGGGCTGGATTCTTTAATTGATTTGCTGCTTAGGACCAAGGTCTTAAAGTGGCATGGCATCAGAAGGTGACTTGGAGCCAGTATAGGGACTTGAACATGGGGCTGATTTTTTTCTTGGTGTCCTAAGCAAGCCCTCATTATGTACCATCTGGAGCTTTCACTTTCAACTTCAGATACGGTGAACTACAGTAATCCAGGCTGGAGGTGGCAGAGGCCAGGATCTCTGTGGCCAGATCCTTATCCATGGGAAGATGCAGAGCTTCCTAGTCTTTAGTTGCTGACACTATCTGGTCACCTAAGCATAGTGAGGGGTCAGGTAGGACCCTGAGGCTTTGCACCTCTTTGGTGAATGGGGGCTGTAGAAATTCAATGGAGTGAAGGGGGCAGTGTCTCATCTAGTTCTTCAATATGCTTCCCTCTTTTTGACCAGAATCACTTCGGTCTTGCCTGGGTTCAGCTTAAGCCTGCTGCTCTTCATCCCAGAGTCTTGATACTGTTGCATTTGCTCAGCTGAGTTCTCATCCCTCTCTCTGTGTTTGGTTTCAGACTGGAGAAGGATCATAGTCTGTCCAGGTAATTATAGCTCTTCGGGGCAGGGATGGCTCTATATTAAGGTGAAAAGACGCAAAGGCCTGTGTGGCCAACAGTGCTGTTTCGGGTGCCCAGAGAGCTGCTGCTGCTCTAGTCATGGCACAGGCACATGGCAGCTCAGCAGCGGTAAGTTAGCACATTCACTGCACACAGACACCCATTGGCTCAGGTGGATGCAGCACACAGAGATACAGGGACCCCATCACGCAGTGACTGAAAACCACCAAACACACATCAGAGTCCAAGCTGCATGAGGAGACAGGGAGACGGTCAGGGAACAGAGAGAGCCAGTGTGTGCTCTGGAATGTCTTGGAGTAGGCTGGACAGGAAGGGAGTGTTATGGGGATGCGTAAGCTTAGGGCGAGGGAGTGGGAGAAGAATGGAGGGATGCAGAGGAGATCCTGGGCATGGGCCCTGAGAGGAATGATCCTTCTTCCAGGGGGCTGCAGCTGAGGTTGGCACCAACAATGCAATCATCAATCGTATCACTGATGTTCAGTGGGGAATGTGAGAGAGACGGGTGGGATTGGGGGTGAGGGAAGAGAGGAGATGAAGGATGTTGCTAAGGAGCTAAAAGATTTCTTTACAGCAGATACTATCAGAGACTGAGATATTAGCAGAAGAAAGTATTGGAGAACTGTAGGGTAGCAAACATGGTACCTATATTTTCAAAGAAACCTAGGGGTGCTCCAGAAAATGACATACCAGGAGGTTTTACAACTGTACCTGGTAAATCACTACAAATGGTAATTAAAAAGAGAATCACAAAACACCCAGGAGATCATGTGGCTAGGGGTCGGGGTGGAAATGGGGCTGAAAGGGGGCAGGAGTCCCGGGGGGGCAGTCAGAAAGGAGGAGGGGTCGGATGGAACAGCAAGGGGCAGTTAGGGAATAGGAAGAAGGGGTGGTTGGATGGGGTAGGGGTCCCGGGGGGGAGGCTGCCAAGAATTAGAGGACAGGTTGGATGGGGCAGAGGAGGTTTGGGGGCAGTCAGGGGACAGGGAGTGGGGGTGTGTGGATGGGGCAGGGGTCCCAGAGTGGCTGTCAGGGAATGGGGGGGTTGGATGGGGCAGGAGTCCCAGTGGGGGGCAGATAGGAGGTGGGGGCCAGGCCACAACTCCCTCTCCTAACCGGCCCTCCATACAATTTACGAAAAGTAACTTACCTGAACTGGGAACAGCCAAGCTAGCGGTGCATTAAAGTGACTTTTCAGTGTAGACCTGCTGTGAGCTAAGTCGACCCAGAAACATAGCTCAGGGTATGTCTACACTGCCTGCCGAATCGGCGGGCAGTGATCGACCCAGCAGGGATTGATTTATAACATCTAGTCTAAATGTGATAGTGACGAAGTGAGAATGCTCTTAATGTTTGCTCTGAATACTGTGTTGGTGCCTCAGTTTCCCCCATGCAGTTCTTAGTATCTAGGTGGTGGGATAAGGGTGTGTGGTTGCTGCAGAGCAAAGGGCCAGTGCACCTAAATGTCTGACCCTCTGTCTCCTAGCAACTGATGGCCTGGGCCCCTCCCCTGCAAAGGTGCCAGCTGAAGGTGTTGGAGACAAAGGGATCAGGTGGCCCCCTGGCCCAGGAAAGGGGCTGAGCAGAGAGGGGGGGCTGGAGGGAGGGTTTTCAGTTTGGAAGCTAGCTGGAAAATAAAGAGGGGTGCCCCGATGGCGCTTGGGCTTCCCAGTGGGGCTGTGGCCTCCCTGGGGGCCCCAGATGGACTTGACTAAAGGGGATCCTGCTGTCTGTGCCTGCAAGACCTGTCTTGGACTCTGTTCCTGCCGTCCAGATAAACCTTCTGCTTTACTGGCTGGCTGAGAGTCACGGTGAATTGCAGGAAGCCGGGGGTGCAGGGCCTTGTGTCCCCCCCACACTCCGTGACAGTGATAAATTGACTCCCAAGCCCTCCCCCAGAGATTTCCTACTCTAGCGCCATGAGAGGCGCAGGCGGAGGCGATGGGGGAGTGGCAGCGGTCGACTCACCGTGACGAAGACACCACAGTAAGTCGATCTAAGAACACTGACTTCAGCTACGTAATTCATGTAGCTGAAGTTGCGTAACTCAGATCCATCCCTTCCCCTAGGGTAGGGCAGGGCCTATTAGGTATTTTTGGATTTCTCAGCCCACCGCAGCACTCCTCCAAACTTTCCTTTTGTAGCGCAGCGCAGCGCAGCTCCCACACTGTCTGGCTGAAGCAGGGGGTTTTAATTTATAGATTAACTAGAGCACCTGAAGCCAATTAGAGCACCTGAAGCCAATTAGAGCACCAGCAGTCAGTCATGTGATAAAACCCCCTGCTTCAGCCAGACAGTGTGGGAGCTGAGCTGAGCTGCAAAAGGAAAGTTTGGAGGAGTGCTGCGGTGGGCTGACAAATCCAAAAACCCGAGGTAAGGGGCACCTGGCTTGTGTAGAAGGAGGGCAAGAAGCCCCTCCACAAGCTGAAGGGCAGGAGAGGGAAGTAGCCCAGGGGAAGGAACCGCTACTTT
>NW_027425348.1:0-6576 GCF_003597395.2 Chelonoidis abingdonii
CACGTTGGCATATCGATCGAAAACTTGCAGGGCCTGTCTTGATATGGGTCCTGGAGAAGAGAGGGTGGGCGCCAGGTTTTCTCTCACCTCTCACTTCCCCTTCCTCTTAGAGCATAGTGGGAGTACATTAAAATCTTGTTTTCAGAGTGCTAGCATTCGGTGCCACTGAAACCTTCCCACACGGGAAGAGCAAGCACGTAGTACCCTTGAGTCTCTAACCATTTGGTCCATTGGGCTATCCATTGCCACAGCAGTTGCGCGCCTGAGCAATGTGTCTTAAGATGAACTCACTGGCAGTGTTACGAGCACTAGACCAACATTGTGGCACTCTTATTGGGGAGCTTGAGACTTATCTCCAGTGAAAGGGTGACGCCTCCTCTCCGACTACAGTGATCGTTGATAGTACGTGTTCAGTGCAGGACTAGCCCTTAAGAGTGACCTCCTTAGTACCTCTGCGCATCCATGACGGACTATCACAGTGTAATCCTCACTGCATCTCATAAAAGGGTATCGAAAGAAAAGCGGCAGAGAGGAATGCGAGGCGATCTCAGTTATGTGGGCGATCTGATTAAAGACTTGGGCATTATTACCTTTGAAGGGATGATCAGCTGCCGAGGGGACTGGGTAAATTTTGGATACTAAATACACAACCCCTGTAACAGAAGAAAAATAGTATAAGGTTACATGTAAACAGCTGCTAGCTAGTTCTCGTTGTCTGCATACTTTTATTTAGACTAACAGGCGTTAAGTTGGGGCGTGCTTTGGTGGCGTGAATACCACATCTTCATCAGATGCACATTAGCATCTACAATGTCTCAGATATTCTGTAGTTCGCATATTGCAGCTTCATACTCCTTGCTTTTCAGTCTTTAACAGCTAGGTTCTCCCCCCTAGTGCCTCCATTAGGAATTATAGACTTGCAATTTAGACGAAGGTTTCTAACCATTAGGGAGTTGAGTTTGGACGGCCTCCCAGGGATTTGGTGGGGCAGACATATCTGCGGCGTTGTAAGATAAGTTAGTATGGAGGGAGTGGTATGATGGGTAGCCTAATTTGGCTATATTGATTCTGTTGATTAGTCGCAGATAGAAGTTGATTCCAATAGGTTCTTGTGACTAGGATGTCTGATGGGTATGGATCTGAAGTTATCTGCAGCGAATCTCTTTCCTGCCAGGTGTGGCTGCGTTAGCTTCTTGTCCCACCATTGTCGGGTATATAGCTGATCGCCATATTTGGGGTCAGGAAGGAATTTTCCTCCAGGGCAGATTGGCAAGGGCCCTGGAGGTTTTTCGCCTTCCTCTGCAGCGTGGGGCATGGGTCGCTTGCTGGTGGATTCCCTGCAGCTTGAGGTCTTCAAACCACAATTTGGAGACTTCAGTAACTCGGACATAGGTTAGGAGTTTGTTATAGAAGTGGATGGGTAGGGTTCTGTGGCCTGCTTTGTGCAGGAGGTCAGACTAGATGATCATATTGGTCCCTTCTGACCTATGAGTCCATCCAGGGCAGTGAAAGAATGAGGCAAGTGTGTGATCACAGTGTGTTATCTTGTAATTGGAGATTGTATCATAATACACACACATGCGTGCGCGCGCGACTGGTTAATGATCCAACCCCAGAAACACATTATCTTGCCAGAGAACACAAGAGAGGGATAGGGAGAGTGGAGAAGGAAGTTCTACGGGCACTAACAGGCACAGACACTGGGAACTGGTGGGAATAATTTCTGTTATTCCAGCTCCTCCTGCAGCTCTGGTTGTGCAGTGCTGCCTGTGGTCTTTGCAATCAATGTGTGATGGGGCTGATACTGCATCAGGGTGAGCCAAAGGGTGTGTGAGATGTGTGTGTCTGCTAGTTACGCAGGTCTTGGTCAGTGTCAGACAGGAAGATGAACCATCCAGCTTGGGAAATCATTTATCACATTCCTCTGCTGGCTTGTTGATTTTATCATTTGCTTCTATGAAGAACCAGTTCATTAAAACAGACAACTACACTGGCCCACCCATCCAACTCCTAAACGGAACGGCATAGGCTGGGGTGGGACAGAAGGGTCGATGGAGGAGGCAGAAGCCTGAGAAGGAGGTCAGGGACAGTAGACTAGATGAAGGGTAACATGGGTGTGAGTTTGGTGCTGGGGAGAGAAGACAGGTTCTATTGGACTTAGTCTCCTAAGTGCCTTTGGAAAATAGGGCTTAGGCACTTTGGATTTTGAAAATTGTACCCAGAGCCAACAAGTTCATGCTCAGTCTCTGCCTTTGGTTAAGGTTGGTGACTCCTAACCCCAACAGACTGCCTGCAGGGACAAAAACCTGCTACACTAGGCAACTCTGGAGGGGAAATGTCACATCTCCTCCCATGCCCCAGCTGCCCTCTGGCCTTCATATCGTACTCAGAGGAGCCAAAAGAAAATACTTTTCTCCTACCTACTTCAAAATTCCCCTTCCGGCCCCAGGCCTGCTTCCGTGGAGTTCAAGGGGAGATTGGCCAGTGACATGATTGGCGACAGAACCAGGACTTTGTTAGCAGGCTTGCAGTGTCACGTCAGAAGGGAAAGTCTCATTTATAATTATTAACAATTGTATAGGCAATAGCTATTCTGATCATAAGAAAGAGTCTGGTAAAAGTGTAGCCGCTGACAGAGAAATGTTCACACATTGCATACTGGGTGTTATGGATATTTTATTCATTTATATAATTAATGTTGCCATTCACATGTTCATGGAATACTGTACATATCCTGACTGCTGGGAATGGCGTGGGCCCACCCCTGGCCAGTGTCACCCCACCCCTCTGCCATGACCACACCCCAGTTGGTGTGACAGTATGTGCGAGGTCACACCACCTGGGGGACACCATTTTTAAGAGATGGAGGGGGCATTCAGCACTGAACAAAACCACATCTGGTTTTGACTCAGTGCTAGATAGGGGACAAACCTCTCAAAAAGACGACGGTCCATTTTAATTCCGGACAAGTGACCTCTCAACAACACTGAATTCTGTTAATACTCTGGTTCAGATGAGCCCTCATCTCTTATTTCAGGTCTGGGAAGAACCACGCCACCTGTAGAAGAAGGTAACTAAAGTTCAGATTCTATCAATGTCCAAATCTCACCTCCAGTTAGAACATGTTGCTGCTTTTCCCTGGCTGTGGCCGTGGGAGGGGACTTCAGCGTTCAGGGCAGAGCTCACAAGCAGGGCCAGCCTGAGGGGTGGACGAGGTCAGCCACCCTTCAGGTCAACCATGCCCTGGGGGGTGCTGGTATCTATGAGTGTCCCAGTAGTTGCTGAAATGATCCTGTGTGACTGACGGGCAGGGACTGTCCCTCTGTTACACCCCTGCTTCAGTCACAGACAGAAAGAGCAGAGCGCTCACCACACGCCGGTGACCTCCTGGCTTGAGCTCAGAGAGCAGGGAGCTGCAGTGGCCACAGCAGTTTCTGGGATTTCTCTCCTCCTCCATCCAATCACCATGATTTGGTTGTTCTCCTTTCTCTGTTCATCAAGGCACCACCCTGCTTTAACCACAGCCCTCCTCTTTTCGTAAGTCAGGTACTGCATCCTCCACCCTTCACAGCTCCACCTTTTTTTCTCCTTATTTCTACTGTGAGACTCCGCTCATTTGTGCAACCCCGTGCTCACTCCCAAGCAGCATTGAGATGAACAATTCCTTTCTTTTGGGCCCAGGGACTCCAGAAATTGTGCCTGTTTCTGATCAGTAAAACCTGGGAAATACATCTTGGTACCATATGGACTTTTCTCATCTGAGATTCCAACGCCTCAGAGATGTGGCATGTTGGAGCGGGAATGGTTCTGTGGACAGGTGCCTACTGGAATGAGAGAGTGGGGCATAAGGGACACAATGAGGTTTAAGATGGGAACTAGAAACTGCAGGGGGAGGTGAATTGTACCAATGAGCATGGCACCCGGGTCTCTAGTCCCCTCCCAGGGGAAAGGGGAGCAGGAGATGAAAGAGCCTGAGTCTCAGTCCTGGCCCAACTGATCCTTTTTCACAGTGGCTGGCCCATCTCTTCCAGGACAGTGACTCTTTGCTGCACTTTGCTGAGATCTCAGAGCTGCTCCCTATTCAGAGCCGGGTAAATCCTGGAGCAAGGACAGTGGTGGATTAGCCACTGGGCCTACAGGGCCCATGCTCAGGGGCCCCAGCCAAATGGGGGCCCCTGGAAAAAATCTGTTGCTGGGTGGTGGAAGCCCAGAGCCCCAGCTGCCTGGTGGACAGGCAGGGTGGGGAAAGCTCCCGCACCCCAACCCCACTCCCCGGCAGCAGCACCAGGTGGGCAGGCGCGGCAGGGAAGCCCTGCCCCATCCTGCTCCCCAGCAGAAGCCAGGGGCAGGGAAAGACCCATGCCCCCTGACCACATCCCTGGCAGAGTCAGGGGGTGTCCGGGGAAGCTCCCACTGCCCTCTGACCCTGTCCCCAGCAGAAGCACCAGGAGGGGCGGGAAAAGCCCCAGTGCCCCAACCCTGGCTCCCTGCCAAAGCACTGGGGCTGGCGGGGGAAGCCCAAGCGCCTGGACACCCATGGTGGCCCCAGGACTGGAGGAGGTCTTGCTACCTAGCATGGCCTCAGGACTAGGGGAGCTCTCACTGCCCACTGCAGCCTGGGGCTGTGGCAAGGGGACAGAGCTTCTCCAGTCTTGGGGCTGCTGTGGGGCAGGGGGCAAAATGGGTTGTGGGGCTGCAGTGGGGGGCAGAATCAGGGGTGGATCCTGGGTGGAACAGGGGTGGGGGCCCGGGGAAGGGGCAGAAAAGAGCGGAGCCGCAAGCAGAATGGGCAGAATGGGGAAGGGGCTGCAGGCGGAAGGTGTGGTGAGGGGCCCGCACTTCCTCTGGCTCAGGGCCCCAGGAAACCTTGAGCCACTTTGCAACTGAGGCAGATTCTGTCACTGACAAGATCAAACCCTCCTCCAGGGCTGAGCTCTGCCTCAAACTCTGAATCTCTCTCTCCTCAGCAAATGTGATTCTGGACCCAGACACGGCTCATCCTCAGCTCTTCCTGTCTGAGGATCGGAAACATGTGAAATGGGAAGACGCACGGCAGGAGCTGCCTGACAGTCTTGAGGAATTTGAACCTGATCCCTCAGTGCTGGGCTGCGAGGAATTCACCTCAGGGAGACATTGCTGGGAGGTGGAGGTGGAGAAGGGAGGATCCTGGGCTGTGGGGGTGGCCAGGAAATCTGGGAGCAGAAAGGGAGGGATCAGCCTTAACCCTGAGGGTGGGATCTGGGCTGTGCAGCGGTGCTGGTGGGGTCAGTTCCAGGCTCTCACCTCCCCTGCTGTGACCCCTCTGCCCCTGACCTGGGGCCCCAGCAGGATCCGGGTTTGTCTGGACTGCGAATGGGGGCAGGTGACATTTTTTGATGCTGGTAATGAGGCCCCAGTCTTTACTTTCCCGCCAGCCTCTGTCACTGGGGAGAGATTTCAACCCTGGCTTTGTGTGGGGGACTCAGAAACCCAGCTCAGATTGTATCCCTGAGACATGGCGAGGGCTGGGGGGGGACATATCCAGTGGTGAGCTGGAGCCGGTTCCCACAGCTCCAAGAACCAGTTGCTAAAATAAGACCTCTGTGGAGAACCGATTGTTAAAGGGCCAGGGAATGGGCAAAGAAATCCAGTCCACGGGCCAGACCATCCCATTGCTCCCAGGATTCCCAGCTGGGGAGACTGAGGCTCCCCTGGCCCTTCCCCCCAGCTGCAGCTGGGCAGCTCAGCTGAGCTCGGGAGTCATCCTGCTGCCGCTTTTTGAGCAGCCCTGCAAGGGTGTGGGGGTGTGTGTATGTGTTCTGGGATGATATGTGGCTGCTGCCTTCATTTCCAGATGGCCTGTGATGTCATTGCTAAAGATCTTGAAATTTGGCACATGAGGAAAATATTTTCATGGCCCTCTTAACACTTTTAAAAATGGCTATCCCATAAATTAAGAGACCAAAGAGACAAGGATGTATCTGGAGTCTGGTGGGGAGGGGCTGAGATTGTTTTGTAGGGCATTTGGTTCCACGAATGTCCAGGGAAGGGACAAAACAGAATATCTAACTTATATGTACCATGATATTGAGATTCCCAGATACCTGTTGGTCAGAACTGGATTGGTTCCAAAGAGGATTCCCCTTTGTTTTGAGAGTAGTGATATTGTTAGTGAAGATAAGGCCAGGATTACTGAACATTAAATATTTTCTGCAGGACTGTGCAGTCCACACCTTGTGGGCTTCCCAGAAGTCAAGAATAGAAATAACTCTGGCTTCTCAAGGTGAAAAGAAGTGGGCTTGAGGGACTTATATCACTTTGCTCATCCCCCAATCAGGTGGAATATTGCTGAAAATACCAGACACATCTGGAAAAGACACTGATGTCCAATTTACCAGAAACAACAATCAAAGACTTTCCACCTTTGCAGCCCAGTTGTGTCAACTCCAGTGCACCTGGCAAAAATGCTGAATGAGCTAGATAATTGATTTGAATTTGATGCAGCTAGGTGGGTTTGGTGAAATGAGTTGGTTCTCTCAGGTCATTGCATAACAGCTGGCTGTCCATGATGTAAAAATCATTGCACAGTAAACTCTC
>NW_027425349.1:0-7287 GCF_003597395.2 Chelonoidis abingdonii
CAATATGGGGCCCTGATCTCAGTCATGGTCTGTGCAGCACCTGGGAGCCCTGATGTCTGTTTCCTGATCACAGGCACTGGGAATGGATAGAGGGAAAACCTCAGCACCTGAAGGGTTAATGCAGCCCTGTGTGCAATCCTCACTGGGTGGCGCTACTGCTCTTATGAGGGTTTGTCTTCATAGACAAACAGCATAATTCTAGTCCCATATGCTCTAGTGGTCGGGGTTCCTGGCTTTCACCCAAGCAGCCTTGGTTCAATTCCCAGTGTGGGAATCGTGCAGAGGCTTTTGCTCAGAGGGGAGGAAGGGAATGAGGAGAGATCCTGGAAGCAGGGCATTTGGACAGTGTTGGAAGGGGATCCCAGAAGTGGGAGTGGGGGGGCAGAGGTCTGGGGGGGAGATCAGGGAAGGATTCCAGCATTGTGGGAAGTGGGCAGTATGGAGAGCCCAGGCCTGGCATGGGGAGTGGGAAGAGTGACTCTGTCCTTCTAAACTCACCAACTGCAGACTAGGCAGGATTGGAAGAATTACATTTTTGTTGGTAAATGTCAATTTCTGTGGAAACACACAACCCAATGGCAAAATATTTCCATTGATAATAATCAAAACTGACAGATGGGCAAAGTTAGAAACGTGCTGCTTGAGAACTTATCCTATTCTAATCTTCTGCCTTAGGCACCACCATGTGGGCATTTCATTTCCCTCCGCATTTTCACACAGAGACACAATTTCCTTTGCACAGATCCAAGAACAGCAAAACCTCCCTGTGTCTCTTGTCTGAGCCAGGGCATTTGATTCCATTGAAATCTTCTCTCCTGCAATGGCAATGGTCGAACAGAAGGGACGTGGCCACCTTTCCCTCCCCCCCCAGCAGTGAGATATTCCCTCTCCTCTTCATGCTGCTGTTGTTATTCCATGAGTTATTGAGGATAGAATAAAAAGCTGAGTTTACTCCAGGGTGACGAAAGAAAGGAGCCACCAACTCCTTGAAAAATCTCAGTGCCTCAGAGAAAACCTGCCCCTGCTATTGGACTCACAGAAGTGCTGGTGATACGACGGGAAAAGGGACTGTCTGAATTGTCAAGGCAGGGAATGAACAATCTACAGCAACATCATTAACCACAGACACACTCTAACCATACTCCAGCCAGTAGGGAAATGGGCAGGAATTCCTCCTATTCAGCCATGGCCACAAGTACAGAGCTGCACAGCAGTGAGTTTGCTGGGGAAGCTGGTCTGAGCAAACAATTGGAAATGACCCTTCAGTGAGAACAGAACTATAGGGTAGAAAAGCCCCTGTGTTAAGTGGTTATAGCTGAGGGCTTAGGGAGCTGGGCTAGAAAACCATGGGCGTCTTTCTGTGGAGGTTTGATTCTTGTCAGCTAGGCAAGGCTGGTGTGTGATGTCTCCATGGCTGTACTTTCAGTGTCTGATCACCTCCTTGCCCTAAGGAGCCAAGTCTAGATGTATTCAGAGGCTAAGGACAAGTCAACTTTTCAAACATTGAGTCTATGCTGCTGCAGCTCATTAATGGAGATGCTCTATGCCAGGGTTTCTCAAACTTCCTTTCACTGCAACCCCCTTCTGCCAAAAAACTTACTGCATGGCCCTGGAAAGAGGGACCAAGCACCAAGCCCCTCCACACTGGGTGTGGGGGAGCCAAAGCTTGAGCTCTGCCCCAGTGTGGGAAGGGCAAAACCAGAGCTTGAGGGATTCAGCCCTGGGTAGTGGGGCTCAGACTTTTGGTTTCAGCCTCAGGCCCAAATAAGTCTAATGCCAGCCCTAGAGACCTCATTAAAACAGGGTTATGACCCACTTTGGGGTCTTGACTCACAGTTTGAGAACCACTGCTCTTTGCTGATGGGAGAGAGTTTTCCTGTGGGTGTAGTTAATCCACTTCCCCATGAGGTGGCAGCTATGTCAGTGGGAGAAGCTATATCGGTGTGTGTTTACCACATTTAAGAAGTTTAATCAAACTCCATTTTTAAAACCACCTGTGGTCTGAGAATGGCAAAGGAGCTCAATGAAGCAGGGTCTGTCCTTTAAAGTCCAGGAGATCATGATTCCATGCTCTTATTGACTTCGGGATTTAGCTCAGTGGTAGAGTGCTTGACTATAACTCAAGGAGTCCTTGGTTCAAACCCCAGTGTTCTCTTATAAACATCTTTCTTTTTTTCCATGCCCCACTATACGGGGATGCTTTAAATGGATGTAAACACTCAACATTTTGCTGTCCAAATGCATAAAAACCTAGCAAAGCTGTCCATCAGCTGAAATCAGTTCCAATCCTCTAACTATCTAGTTTATGTTTTCATCAATTAAACAAGGTATCATAGGAATGCACATTTGCAGATCCCTCTTCTACAGGAGCTATGTTGTGCAGAAGAACAAGAACCACATCCAGCTGCAGTTCAGGAGTCTGAGGAGCAAAGGCAACTTGGTGCAGGCTAAAGTCACCACCAGTACCTTGGCTCCTTCATATTCAACCAGCAGCTGAGCCCCCAGGACAAGGCATGAGAAGAAGCCAGTGGCTGTGAGCAGGAAAATAGCCCCCAAGAAGCTGCTAAAGCTGTCAAGATCCCCAGGAAGGTCACCATGCCCATGTCTAGAATGTGGTTGTGGAGATGAATGGAAGGAGGAGGCACATGTCAGAGCCCTAGGGGGGCTCACGTCAGGGCCCTAGTGGGGCTCTGGGTGATCGCTACTTCCCACCACCCAACACAGATGTAATGAGGTTGAATAGTGTCCACAAAAGAGAAACTAAACAACTAATCATTCCTCCAGAAAAGTTTTTAATGACTTAACGACTATAAAGGCAACACAGACAGAATAAGAAAAACAGAATGAAAGACCAGCACTGAGTGAGGATTAATAGAAATGGCAAGTTATACTGGAGACAACCACAAGTCCAAGTGATATTATGCATTAACTGCCTGTTCCTATAAGTGCACATATAAAAGGTAAAATATATTGAAAATAGTCACAAGCACATGGAACTCTACTATTACTGATTGCCCAGCAACTTTACATGTACTGTAACCACCCCAACAAATACAATTCTCTATGTAATACTAATTCATTGATTAACTATATTTTACTAACCTTAACCTACCTACTTATAACCTTATATACAACTTAGAAACTTTGATTTACTTTATGATATAACTTGTGGTAACTTAATACTGCAAGAACAGGTCCTAAGCGAACCTGTAAAGCTATATCAGGTTTATAAATACTAGCTTCACCACAGTGAAAGGACATAAATCCACACCGTGTGAGCAGTCAGGCATAGAGTTTAATTACACGCAGACTGGCTGGACGTGTCAGACCCTGTCTTTATTAGGCTCAGAGACACTGTCAATCAATTGTTACAAACGGAATGATATAGACTTCGACGCATGGGCGGAGGAAAGTGACGGGATAGGCCATGCATCCACGCCGATAGAATTTTCGCCACAAAACAAATACACACATTACCAGGTTTACCAAGTTACATACTCTCTGCCATGGTCTCAAAGTACAAGTTAAACATTTAATGATATTGATAAAATTTTAGTATATAAAAATATCCTATGTTGAATACTGATTTGAGGTCCCAAGGAATTGAGGCAACTCCTCTTTATTGTCCAACAGGTAAGTCCTACGAGGTTAAAGCAAAGAAAACAGTGAAATTATAGGCATACAAGATTAGTTTTCTGTTGTGGCATAAAGGGAAAGCATCTGATCCTTGGAAGGAGGTGGAGAGGATGCCATATCTTATAGCCCCTTTCCTGCTGGTGACTCTTTCTTGAGGTTACTCCAGTGTCATTTAGCTGCTTTGCTTAATGGCCCAGTCGCACAGAGCCACTGTAGCTCTCTGGCTATAGCCATGGGCGCCAATGCCAGAGGCCCCTTAGACACCATGCAGCTAAGCCGCAGAAGAGGTGGTAATTCCAAGGCTGAGCATTGACGAAACCTTGCAATGGCAGCATAGGGACTCTAAATCCTCATGCTGGCCCAAGGCCAGCTGCAGCTCTGGAGTAGCACTTCCCTCTCTGGGCCATGGCTTTAAATTCTGAGATTCCCATCATCTGTAGCAGAGGCCACTATTCCCACGGCTCCTTCAGCCAGCGCACATAAGTGGCAGAAAGTGCAGCCGAAATGAATTTTCGAGGCTGGGCGTCCAGGTAGGTTCCCATCCCTGAGCAGCAGATCTCAAACAACTCATGCCCCAAATGCTGGACTCAGGACCTGTTCTGTCAAGAGCTGTGAAGTGAGTGGGAGCTTTCATTGTCTTAATTGGCTATCGATATAGAACAAAAGGCCCTTCTAGACTCAGGAGCAAAGTGCAATTTCTGTGTGGCACTGGTACTATTGTAACAGGAAGTTCAACGGTACGTAGTGAATAATCAACACCTCCTACAGCAGCTAAACGCTTTCTGAGTAGCTCCCACCCAGAATTACTAAATTGAACCTGCTTCCTTACAAGGGCTGAACATATCAGTGCATGGTCAAAAATCAGTCCGGAGTTCAGTCGATTTGGGATGTGCCAGAACACTAGACAGGACTCGGTGCCCACATGGTTCCGAAACTGCATGAAGTGGAACAATGTCAGCTTGTGTGATGGGAGATAATCTGCTCCAGCTTATAAACTCACATAAATGAGCGAAAAGTTGAGGTGCCTTGGTTATCTCCGTTTGTTCCATCTTCGTTCTATGGAAACTGGCCACTGCAATATTACTCTCTTTCCTTTCAACAAAACCAAATTAAAAACATGGCAATGGCTGTTGAAAAAATAGCAATTCCAGTCCTATCGCACTGAGAAGACGCGCAGCATTTTTTGCTTCAATTTATTCTACTTTTTCTAATAGCAAATGACAGTGACTCAGCATATTGATTGCTGAGATAAGAAGGTAGCAGTGCACAAAACTGAGCTTGCCCCTCCTGAGTGTTGAGAGTGTCCAATCTGGAAGCAGGTGCCTAGATTGCTTTCTGAATATTGGATAATCGGAAAGACAACCTCAGTTCTGCTTCCAGCCTCAGACATAGAAATCCCCCGATGGTGCCTGGTACTAGTATAAAGCTCAGGTCCTCTAGTAACAGAGTGGGCATTATGGCCACAGGCCACATCAGTCCCAGGGCTCATCCTATCTGGAGTCCTTGCAGCTCCTAGCAGGGAGCTAGCCCTGCGGCCCCTCCCGTTGTCGCCCTCCCCTGCGCTATGCCACCATGTGGCAAGGGCTCTGCCAGAGGGTTGCACGCACACTCCTGTCGAGCAGCTCCGGCCAGGCGGCACGGCTGCCAGACCATGCTGCTCTGAGCGGCATGGTAAGGGGGCTGGGGCTGGGGGGGTGGATAAGGGCGGGAGAGTCCAGGGGGCACTCAGAGGACAGGAGAAGAGGGCAGTGGATGGGGTGGAGGTTCTGGGGGATGGTCAGGGAACTGAGTGGGGATGGATAAGCCTGGGAGTCCAGGGGGCTGTCAGGGGGAGGGGGTGTGGATAGGGTCAAGGCAGTCAGGGGACTGGGAGCAGGGGGGGTTGGTAGGGGCAGGGGGTCCTGGGAGGGGTAGTCAGGAGATACAAGGATCAGGGGGTGGTGGATGGGTCAGAGGGGGACAGTCAGGAGACAGGAAGTGGGAGGGGGTGGATAGAGGGTGGAGGTGGGAGTCAGGCTGTTTGGGGAGGCACAGCCTTCCCTACCCAGTCCTCCCTACAGTTTTGCAACCCCAATGTGTCCATCAGGCCAAAAAGTTTGCCCACCTCTGTAGTAGAGCCTCCCCTCTCTTACTATTAATTTTAACATTTGATGGGACCCACATATCTCTCTTACTAGGCTTCAGATACAGAGGTGCACTGTCCATTTAGTCCACCCATTTCCTTCTTGGGGGGCTGCCAGGTGGGGTCACACCAGCATCCCTAATCCAGCCTGGGAAAGTCTCCTGAGGATGACATCTGGGTCAAAGCCTCCTACTCCTTGGGCACACTTGTTCCACATTCACACTGCCACTCCCTTCTAGCAGCCAGCTCTCCACCCACAGCAAGTTGTGGTGCATGGGGTCTCAGTGCCCCCCCTCCACTCCCTTTCCTGTGGATAGCTGTCAGGGAATGCTGGGAAATGTAGTTCCTTCCCTGCTCCAGGGCCGGCTCTATACACAGGGATCTGGCCAAGGAAATACAGTTCCCAGGACCCCTTGGGTTTTCAGCTCCCAGGCTGGATCCCTGAGGCTCTGCTCCTACAGCGCTGCGAGAGGGGAGGAAGTGAGTGCTGTGGGCCCCTTCTGAGCATGGGCCTGGCACTATGGAGCCATTGATGCCATGGTAAATCTGGTACTAATTTCTGGGTCTTTTCTCCTAACTGCTCAATTTTTCATCAGTGACACTCAAAAGTAAGGTAACAGGAAAGTAACTCCATTTCCTGCATGACCTACAGAGATTGAGTAGTTGTCCCCAGAAAATCACAAACATGTGTGGCTTAGGCTTGTGTTGCAGCAATTACACTCAAAGCAACTGTCTTGGCAATGCTAGTCACAGCAGCCTTTTCATCATCTCCAGGCTTGTGATTTGATTCTTTCCAATGCTCCTCTCCAAAGAGCCTTTTCCTTAGCAAGCAATTACTTGGATTGCCAAGAGAAGTCTCTTCTGTTTCCTAGAAAGACAGAGGAAAATGTAAGCAGAGGAGACACAAGCTACACAACAAGGGACTACTGGGAGTTGAACCTAGGATTTTCTGTTTACAAGACAGGTGCTTTTCCCAAGCACTTGGTTGCAATTGTTCCACTTGATGGTCTAAGACAACAGCTTCAAATTCCAAAGTACAGAGGTTCCCCATTTCCCTCAAGACTTGCAGACCTTGAAGTATCTGGCTCTCTGTGCACAGAAAACCATAGCTGAGTTGACAGAGGGCTTCTAACATGCGCTTCTCCCACCAGCTGCTCTTATCATATATCAGAGGGGTAACTGTGTTAGTCTGGATCTGTAAAAAGTGACAAAGAGTCCTATGGCTCCTTATAGACTAACAGATGTTTTGGAGCATAAGCTTTCGTGGGTGAATACACACTTCATCAGATGCATGTAGTGGAAATTTCCAGAGGCAGGTATAAATATGCAGGCAAGAATCAGTCTAGAAGTAACGAGGTTAGTTCAAACAGGGAAGATAAAGCCCTCTTCTAGCAGTTGATCTGTGAACACCAAGGGAGGAGAAACTGCTTTTGTAGTTGGCAAGCCAGTCACAGTCTTTGTTGAATCCTGAGCTGACGGTGTCAAATTTGCAGATGAACTGAAGATCAGCAGTTTCTCTTTGAAGTCTG